>NC_081571.1:76759817-76971310 GCF_022355385.1 Mustela nigripes | reverse complement strand
GAAGGTGAACCATGAGAGACTGTGGACTCTGAAAAACAATCTGAGGGGTTTGAAGTGGCGGGGGGGTGGGAGGTTGGGGTACCAGGTGGTGGGTATTATAGAGGGCATGGATTGCATGGAGCACTGGATGTGGTGAAGAAATAATGAATACTGTTTTTCTGAGAATAAATAAATTGAAAAAAAAAGAAAGAAAAAAATCACTCTTCATAATCCAACAATCCAGAATAAGCCACTGTAAATTATTGGCATACTAAATGATAGGTGCACACCCACACATATACTTTAGTACATACATTATAAAACATATATTCTGCAATTTGACTGAACAAGCAATTCTGAAAACACATTTAACCTAACACTGCAAGTATTTTTCAACTGCTCAAAATTCTTCAAAACATTCATTCTGTAGGATAGACTATCATAAATGCATAATATTTATATAAAATCTTTCCTTTGGCAGATAATACATTACACCTATTTTTTGAATTATAAATAATGCAGGGAAGAGTCTTTACAAGCATCAGTTATTTGTCTACATTTCATTTCATGTTATTTCCACAGACTGCTTCTTAAAGTGAGTCACATAGATAAAGGACATAAACCGACCCTACCTTTTGGGATGCAATCTCCAGATGGTTCTTGGAAATTCATATACTTTACATTCCCAGTACCCACGTGACTTTATCTTCATGGGCTTTTATTACCACAGTGTTTTTATTTTCTTTTTTGTTTCAAGTTTATTGTTTTTGCTTTTTAAAAAATTAACATATACTGTATTATTTGTTTCAGGGGTACAGGTCTGTGAATCATCAGTCTTACACAATTCCCAGCACTCACAACAGCACGTACCCTGCCCAATGTCCATCACCAAGCCACCCAATCCCTTCCACCAACCTCCCTCCAGCAACCCTCAGTTTATTTCCTGAGATTAAGAGTCTTTTACAATCTGTACTGTCATTTGTAAATATCTTCTCTGATTCCGTGGGTTGCTTCTTTGTTTTGTTGACTGTTCCCTTTGCTGTGCAGAAGTTTTTGATCTTGATGAAGTCCCAAAAATTCATTTTTGCTTTTGTTTCCTTTGGCTTTGGAGACATATCTTGAAAGAAGTTGCTGTGGCTGATATCGAGGAGGTTACTGCCTATGTTCTCCTCTAGGATTCTGATGGATTCCTGTCTCACGTTGAGGTCTTTTATCCATTTTGAGTTTATCTTTCTGTACGGTGTAAGAGAATGGTTGAGTTTCATTCTTCTACATATAGACACTACATATAGCTGTCCAGTTTTCCCAGCACCATTTATTGAAGAGACTGTCTTTTTTCCACTGTATATTATTTTCCTGTTTTGTCAAAGATTATTTGACCATAGAGTTGAGGGTCCATATCTGGGCTCTCTACTCTGTACCACTGGTCTATGTGTCTGTTTTTATGCCAGTACCATGCTGTCTTGGTGATCACAGCTTTGTAGTAAAGCTTGAAATCAGGTAACATGATGCCCCCAGTTTTGTTTTTGATTTTCAACATTTCCTTAGCGATTTGGGGTCTCTTCTGGTTCCATACAAATTTTAGGATTATTTGCTCCAGCTCTTTGAAAAATATCAGTGGAATTTTTATTGGAATGACATTAAGAGTGTAGATTGCTCTAGGCAGTATAGACATTTTAACAATGTTTATTCTTCCAATCCAAGAGCATGGAATGATCTTCCATCTTTTTGTGCTTCTTCAATTTCTTTCATGAGTGTTCTGTAGTTCCTTGAGTACAGATCCTTTACCTCTTTGGTTAGGTTTATTCCCAGGTATCTTATGGTACTTGGTGCTATAGTAAATGGAATTGATTCTCCAATTTCCCTTTCTGTATTTTCATTGTTAGTGTATAAGAAATCCACTGATATCCAGGATCTATAAAGAACTCCACAAATTCAACACACACAAAACAGACGATCATATAAAAAAATGGGCAGAAGATATGAACAGACACTTCTCCAATGGCTATCAGACACATGAAAAAATGTTCATCATCACTAGCCATCAGGGAGATTCAAATTAAAACCACATTGAGATACCACCTTACACCAGTTAGAATGGCCAAAATTAGCAAGATAGGAAACAACATGTGTTGGAGAGGATGTGGAAAAAGGGGAACCCTCTTCCACTGTTGGTAGGAATGCAAGTTGGTGAAGTCACTTTGGAGAACAGTGTGGAGATTCCTCAAGAAATTAAAAATAGAGCTTCCCTATGACCCTACAATTGCACTACTGGGCATTTACCCCAAAGATACAGATGTAGTGAAAAAAAGGGCCATCTGTACCCCAATGTTTATAGCAGCAATGGCCACGGTCGCCAAACTGTGGAAAGAACCAAGATGCCCTTCGACAGATGAATGGATAAGGAAGATGTGGTCCATATAACTATGGATTATTATGCCTCCATCAGAAAGGATGAATACCCAACTTTTGTAGCAACAATGATGGGACTGGAAGAGATTATGCTGAGTGAAATAAGTCAAGCAGAGAGAGTCAATTATCATATGGTTTCACTTATTTGTGGAGCATAACAAATAACATGGAGGACAAGGGGAGATGGAGTGGAGAAGGGAATTGAGGGAAATTGGAAGGGGAGGTGAACCATGAGAGACTATGGACTCTGAAAAACAACCTGAGGGTTTTGAAGGGGTGGAGGGTGGGAGGTTGGGGGATCCAGGTGGCGGGTATTAGGGAGGGCACGGTTTGCATGGAGCACTGGGTGTGGTACAAAAACAATGAATACTGTTACACTGAAAAGAAATAAAAAATTAAAAAAAAAAAAAAAGAGTCTCTTACGGTATGTCTCCCAACCCGGTCCCATCTGGTTTTAAGTTTTTATTTAAATTGGAGTTAGTTGGGGCACCTGGGTGGCCCAGTGGGTTAAAACCTCTGCCTTCAGCGCAGGTCATGATCCCAGGGTCCTGGGATCCAGCCACATGGGGCTGTAAGCTCAGCAGGGAGCCTGGTTCCTCCTCTCTCTGCCTGCCTCTCTGCCTACTTGTGATCTCTGTCTGCCAAATAAATAAATAAAATCTTTTAAAATAAATAAATAAATTCCAGTTAGTTAACAACAGTGTAATTTTAGTTTCAAGGGTAGAATTCAGTCATTCAACACTTACATATAATACCCAGCGCTCATCACAAGTGCCCTCCTGAATACCAATCCCCCAACTAGCCCATCCCCCACCCACCTTCTCTTCAGCAATACTCAGTTTGTTCCCTACACTCCCTCAATATTTTACATTTTTATTTGTTTTGTTATCTATGAAGTAAACCTTCGACAGACCAACCCTCCTGTTCATTAAATATTTAAAGTTCCACATTTATCTATGTATTTATTTTCCTCATTCACCTACTGGGTTGTGTTTTTTTAATAAATTATCTCAAAGAATGCATTGATTTATTAAAATAATACATCCTCCTTAAAAGCATCAGGTTGAGAAAATGGGAAACAAAGAAGAAAACTGAAACCTCACCAAGCAAGAGCCTAAGTGACAACCTGGCATCAGGTCTCCTAAAAATAGGCACCGTCTGGTGGGTCAGGCCACCAACTGAGAATGAATGAGACTGGAGCTCCAGAAAGAAATAATTTTATAATAATTCGGTTACATCAAAGAAGACTAAAAGCATATTAAATTCAATTTTAATTGTATCTAAGAAAAGAAAAACAAACTCAACTGATACTGAAGGAATTCTGAAATTTCATGTGAATGTTTCTTCACGCCAGGACATATTATCTCTTTAAAAACTTCTTCAAGGTTGAAAGAAGAAATGTTGGTATTGAGTTTGGAGTCATCGTGATTTCCTCTAACCTACACATTTCTACTTTCAGCTCTATGAGATTGACTCCACACTATAAAAATGAGAATTTTAGTAGCCATCTATTCCCTTCTAACTCCTCCATCCCCACTGACCTATTTTTATTGCTGGGATTATTTTTTCCTTGTCATATTTTAATTGCATTTACATCCTGCTCAGATGTATAATTTTGTTTCTTTATTTAGATGAGTTTAATTCTCAAACCCATTCATTTTACCACATCTGCTCTTTTCATACTTCTTTATTTTGAGTCCTTTATGGAGTGGCTGTATTTCATTATGGGGTTTCTTATTTAATTGGCATGTAAATAGTCCTATTTTTGAAAATGTCTTTTTACTTGATGCTCAAACAACAGCTTGCCTGGGTATGAGATGTTGGAGTCACACGTCCTTTCCCTCGGAATAATGTATGTAGGCTTTTCTCTGTTGTCTCGTCTCCTAGTTCTGGAGATGCCTGGGACAGCCTGACGCCTTTTAGTCTCTCTGTGCTGAGAAATCTTGCTTGATCCGGCATTCCGCTGCCTTGCCGGAATGTGTCTGTATGTTGATCTCCTGCATGTGTGTTTTTGTGATGCCTAGTATGTCCTTTCAATGGTCATGCTCAGTTCTGTCTTCACATTATATTCCATCATTTCTTCTGACTTTTGACTTGTTCTGTCAGTATTCCACATTTTGGGTGTTTCTTTTCTATTTCAGATTCAAATTCTGATTCAAATTCGTGCATTCATTGTGGAACGGCACAACTTAGTTTGTCTATCTGTTGCCTATATCTGTCGCTTTATCTTTCCTTCTCATTGTATCTTTTCATCTGTATGTTCCTACATTTCTATTTTTATTTAATTTACTTTATATAATGTACAACATAAAAGTGCAATCTTCTGTTTCTTGGGCTGTGTTTTCTTTTTTCAGAGTATGCTTTACATGCAATTTTCCTTCCCAGACAATTTTTTGTTTGTTTGTTTCTGCAATAGTACTGTGCAGCATCTTTGTCCTATTTCTTCTTATCTTACTTATATTTAAAGACAACAGCTCTATCCAGATATTTCTAGCTGATAGATGGTCTTCTCCCTTTCATACTACAATTTGAGGTCAGTTAGTTGTATTTCTTCTGTCCCACAGGAGCTGGTGTGACAGGACAGCAGGCTCAATGGGTTGAATCCTGACCTGCATTCTGGGCACTTGAAGTCGCCTTTCTTCTAAGATGACCTAAACTATGCAGGGGACCTCTTTCTCACAGGCAGTTGGGTATCCCATCCATCTGGAAAACGCTTGTTCACCCAACTTAGCCAGTGCCCTGGAGGAAGAAGTAGCCTCTGCTCCCTATGATCAAATCTCAGAGTGGTATACGGAAGCTTTTATACTTCAAGACTCTCTTGACCTCTGCCCTGGGTCCACTGGCCCCCCAGTCTGCTTTTCTCCAGCCAGAGAGCATTAATATGGATTCTCAGGATTCTATGAACTGTTTCTTAGAACAACTCCAGGGGTGGAGACGGGAAGGTTGAGGAAGAGTTCATTTGGAATTAGATGCTTATTAGACCCTTCCAGAATCATTATTTCTTTGTGCCTTCTCTACATCTAGAAGTCTGTATAATAAGGCTATTACCTCTTTCCTTATCAGGTGATTCCTGGTAACATTTTGTTGCTTTATTGATTTACTTATTGATCCATCATTATTTTATTTATTTCATTTAATTTTTTCCTGTGTTTTTATTTTAATTTTATATCTACTTCAAATTTAACATAAAATACATTTATATTTACATTGAATACCTCATATATGGATTTTATATTTAATATAATGTGTAATAAATGTTTAAATATATTATGTATTTTATTTTAATACTTGTGTAAAATGACCTATGTATTGTGCATCCATAAAATTAAATGAAATAAGATCAAAATAACTAAGTACATAAACAAAAAATATCTTAATAAGTCCATATTCTAGATACACAGAATGATTCACAAGTAATAAAAAGAACTTCCACAATCACATACAGACTTGACTTTCCATAGCAAACATATGTACAGAGATGTATACATACATATGTTAGAAAAAGAAATGTGTGTGTATTAATTTTAAATATTTTTAGTTAAAAAGGAATCATCAACTTATTTTTTTAAATAATTACCTGTTTTGTAACAATAGCATCTAAAAACTATCAGATAATACAGAAATTATTAAAATTAAAACAATTGCCTAGTATTCTGCCACTTATAGTCAACCATTATTAGTACTTGATTAACGTGATTTCAGATATCTCTTTATGATAGAGAGAAGGATAGATATATAGACACACATATAAAGAGTTAAATATTAACAAAAATGTCACAGAAATAACAATTATATTGTGAATAACATTTTAGTAATTCAAGTGATTGAATTAAAATGTCAATTTTATTAACAAGAGAGATGGAAATTAAATTAGAACAGAGGATGATCAAATAAGCACTATTCACAAGGAGATACAATAACTCTTAAATTAAATCCAATAAGAAAGAACTCAACATACATTTATAAGCTTAAGGAATTCTATATATAAATACATACATATTATATTATATTTATACATATATACATATTATATTATATTTATATTATATTATAAAAATATAAATATTATATATATATAATGAGTGGTTTCCAATTGGATTCAGTTCTTCTTACACTTTGGATTTTTTTTTCTATTTCATCTTTGAATGTTTGTTTTTCATTTACTCTGTCACATATACGATGGATCTGTTGGGAATTGATTTGTTGCCCCTCTTGTGTTTTCTTCTGTATCCACCATCCTATGTCATACACTTGTCATTTTCCAATCTCCTCTCCTGCAGCCTGTCTAACACATCTATAATTATTTTAGCTCCTGTGTATTCTGGGGATTTCTGTTGCTGTTTTTAATGTTTTTTCATGTCTATAATTTCTTTTGATTCTTTTCTAAGATCTGTCAACTTACCTGCCATTTCATTTTATTATTGAATAATTCCATATTTAAGCCCTTGTATGTATTACAATTTGCTTTTTTCTCTCCTCTCTCATTTTTTAAAGAGGAATTCTTAGAAACTTCTCAAAGAGAATGGAGAACAATTTTGGGAAATCTTGTATTTCTCTGATAATTTATTTTCTTACATAGGTCATTCAGAAAACATTTGCTAATGTTTCTCTTTTGTTACATTTATACCACTGTTTAGACAGAGGACCAATATTGTTTTTTTTTTTTCTTTTTTCTTTTGCTGATATTAGTAGTGTCATGAGGGACCATGAGCTAAATGTGCCTCACTTTCCTATTTTGAAATCGAAATCTCTTAGTGTTTTATTTTCTTTGGCAGGATATTACCTGGGTGTATTTTTTCTTATACTATATTTAATATTTTATTCAACTGGAATCATTTTTATGTGAAAAGTAATTTTTAAATTGTCAAATAACTCTGCAAGAACATTAAATAAAAGTTTTATTAATTTTCCAAGAAGGTTGAAAAACTCAACATATGAAAGGAATACATTTCCATTATAGACCTTCTGAAAATAATTTGTCATTTCCTTCTAATTTTTATTTTATTCCGTGTAACACTTACTAAAAATTTTCTGAATTTTTTTTCTTTTGAGAAATATTTTATGATAAGTTCTCTAAACCAAATCAGAGCTTATAACTGACATAGAAAGATCCTTAATTCATAAAGATAATGTCTGATACTTGTTTTTTAAATTCAACAGTGAAAATCAAACAGATCAGTGTGTTATTCATGAAATTGGAATAATTTTTTGGATGAGGCATTTTGGATTTATCATCATAATAAAATGCCAGAAAAAATAAGCTCTCTGCAGTATTGGGGCCCTTAGCTACAATTTCAGAGTATCATTAAAAATAGAGATATTTATCATAAAGACAATATAACTGTCATGTATTTTGTACAGTGAAAATACTATTGTTAAGAAAAATCAAAATTGATAAATTCTCTTTAAATTTCATAGTTTATGCTACAATACATGTTATCTTAGATTCTTTTGCCCTGAAATTTGTTTTTATTTAATTAGTTTTTTCGATCTCACTGAATTTATTTTTAAAATCTGAAATTAGTTTTCTTGAGCTTACTTTCAGCAATACTTTCTTAAAATTTCACAATGTCCTCAGAATTTTTAATTTTAGGTGGAATAATATAAAAATCCTATCTACATTTAAATACTTTTTATTATATTTCTATAGATCTGGAGGGAAGAACAATTTTAATGGTTCTCCTTTAACTCAGCATTATTTGGGGCATCCAAGAGGTAAGTTTCAGAAGAAAATGGTAATGTGTCCGACCCTGGGGTTTTTGGTGCTCCACAATATAGTGGAAGAATATGCTTTTGTGTTAATTATGGCTTTGACATTGCTCCAGATGTACATAATACATGATGTGTAAGCCAGATGCCCTGTGTGTTCGTGCCTCCACCTGGACACTGCTGTTCAAGGAAATCAGAACCCCTACTGCCTGCAGGTGGGACATGGCAGGTGTCCAAGTTCCGTCTCATGATACATTTGCTGCTCTCTGGGGAGATGTGCAGGATCACTCTACAGAAACATTTATGATTTCATTAAAGAATGAATCACCAAGAGCCAATGGGGGCCTGCTAATTGGCATTTCGAGATATAAATTTATTTTAATTGTAAATGAAGGAATTTCTATCTCCTTCACATCCCTAACCAGTTGCGGAAGTTATATATCCTAACAAAACTTTCTTAACCACTTTGAAAGCTTCTTAATGGGTTTTCAACCTCAGAAGGACACATATTTCTAACAGAGAATTTCTGAAAATATCCAGAAATGTATATATGCCTTCAAATCTTTTATATAGCTTCTACTGAAATTTCACCCAATGCCTCGGCAAGTTTTTCATTATTCCACTGTCCTGCAAGAATTCTGGAATTCAGACATTTTGCAGTTTCTTAACCAATATGTTGATGACAGCAACACACTTGCTTTTTAACCAGCTTTTATATAAGGGAAAAAATAACATATTTGGGCTTAACGTTTATTGTATGTGATCATTATTTCTGTAGCTCTTTCTGAAATATCTATCACCGCTTAATAAATAATTATTTATATACTAGAATGTTTGAAATTGCCATCATCAATAGAGCTCTATTTCAGGCAGAATGAATGTTTATCTGCCAGACCCTATAAATGAATTAATTCTGTTTAGAGAAAACTCATGAAAATATATTGCTTCAACTGATCTTCCCTTGTTCCTTTATAAAATTCTATAGTTTAAAATATACAGCTTGAGCGCCTGGGTGGCTCAGTGGGTTAAGCCGCTGCCTTCGGCTCAGGTCATGATCTCAGGGTCCTGGGATCGAGTTCTGCATTGGGCTCTCTGCTCAGCAGGGAGCCTGCTTCCTCCTCTCTCTCTCTCTGCCTGCCTCTCCGTCTACTTGTGATCTCTCTCTGTCAAATAAATAAATAAAAATCTTTAAAAAATAAAAAAATAAAATAAAAAATAAAACCTACAACTTTTTTGGCCTCTTATGATTCTATAACTCCGATGATTTTTTTCATTTCAACAGAAAATATAATGAATAAACCAGTAAATCCGGAAGTTAACGTCTTCTTGGGAAACAAGCTTATGTTGGTAAGGACTATTTTTTCATTAAAAATAAATACTAGAGGGGTGCCTGGGTGGTTCATTCGGTTAAGCATCTGCCTCCCACTCAGGTCATGATCCCAGGGTCCTGGAACAGAGCCCCAGGTAGGGCTCCTGCTCAGCTGGGAGCCTGCTTCTCCCTCCCCCATTCTCACTACTTATACTCTTTCTCTCTCTCGTTCTCTCTTTATCAAATAAATAAATACAATCTTTTTTAAAAAATAATGTACATATATACAGACTAAAATGGGGCACCTGGGTAGCTCAGTCAGTTAAAGCACCAAGGACTGTTGGTTTCCGCTCAGGTGGTCATCGCAGGGTCCATGGGATGGAGCCCTGTACTGTCTTCCACACTCCGCCCCCGATTCTCTCTCTCCCTCTCACTATCCCTCACCATCTGCCTTCCCCACCCCACCCCCAGCAAGTGCACACACAGGGCTCTTTCCCTCCCTCTCTCAAATAACTAAATAAATAACAAATTTAAAAATAAATAAATAAATACTAGAAAAGCAAACATTTCTTATTTTCTCTTCATTAACAAATATATTTTATCAAAATTAATGAAATCTACAAAACACCTAAATATAGCATTATTGTTGGTTATATTTAATTGTATTAGGCAGACGTTAAGAAAGCCAAAGTTTTATATGATCAATGCCTCTAATTATTTTGTGCCTTAAAGAATACATAATAAATCTTATCATCCTTTTAATTGCTACAAGTCACCTTTTCTTGTTTTTAGTTTGTGAAGAATTTTGGTGTCCTGTCATTAAAATCGCAACCTCCAGCCCCGCCCATATGGGGCCCTCTGCTCAGCGAGGAGCCTGCCTCCCCCTCTCTCTCTCTGCCTGCCTCTGCCTACTTGTGATCTCTCTCTGTCAAATAAATAAATAAAATCTTTTAAAAAATCATTTTTCTTTCATAGAATTCTTAATCATTAACTGACTCAAAGTGTTTTAAATTTCAAAAATGCTTCATTTCCAAAGGAAGAGTTTTATTTTATGTTTCCCAGTGTCTTAATTTCTTTCAACCCTCATGTCAGTTTCAGACAATACAAATAAGGAGATTTTTAATTATCAAAAATACTGATTCCATCAAGACTTAAATGATGCACAGAATCACCTTTTACTGGATTAAGTCTACAGACGTGTACGTGCAGGTTTCCCCGCTTCCCAAAAGTTTGAGTTCGCCGCTTGACTTTTACAGGACACCTATATTTGTACGGTAATGATTTTTCATAAAAGCAAAAGGCCTCTTCGGTCTCTTGGTTAACAGCAGCAGGTATTACTGTAGTTCTTTCAGAAAAACAAAAACTCCCTGAATTAGGGGGATACTCTTCACTTTATGACATTTCGGTTTGTGAGAGATTTCATACGCATGCTCTACCTTCAGATAGTGGGGAAACCTATAATTCATTATTTGTAAGTAGAATTGATTTATCAACTCTGTAAGTCACTGTTGATGTTTCTTGACCATCTGTTTTGTGCTTTATACTATGCCACATTCTGTTATAAATAAAGTTGCCTAAAAGGGACTGATTTCGAGGGTTTCAGTCAATCTACTGAAATGAGTATGTGTGCAATGGAGTGGACAGAAACTGACATTATTGATAGACATCCTATGGGCACGTAACAAAGGGAGTACTCATCTCTTCACAGTGGACCTCCACAAGTCTTCAAAGAAAAAGTATCCTTTGCTTTGGATTGGCCAAGTGTGAGTTGGAATTTGATAGGCAAAGAGGAGGATAAGGGACGTCCAAGTAGAGAAAAAGCCAGGCAGAAACATGCAGACTCTGCTTCATTATACGAACAGAAAGACATAGGGGTTATCTTGCTTGTAGGGGTGGGAAGGGGAGTAGTCAGTCAAACATTTTGGCAGGAAGAGTCACAGAGTTTTATGTCGGACCTTGTGTTAAAGAGTTTGCACTGGTCTATGTGGGAAATACAGTAAACCTGGACAGATTCTATGTCAAGAGGAGAAATTGCCAGAATTTCATTTGGTGAAAGCAAGATGGATTAGCAGGAGTAGAAGATACTAAAAGAAAGTTACACAAATAACTGCAGGAATTTAGATGAAGGAAAATGAATTCAAATAGTAGATGGTAAGAGAAGAAGAAGTTCTTAATAGATGTTGGAGACATTTTGGAAATAATAGCTCTTTATAAGAAGGTGTACTATTCTTATGTTATTAAGTAAACTGTGGAAGATAAACTTAATTCTTGATCAAACTAAGACATAGGTACATGTTTGGCAAATGTTTTGTGGGTATTAATATACCTTCCCTTGTTTCTTCTCATAAGCATCCATAATATTATAAAAGGCTGAATAAGCAAAGAGAGAAGCATGCACAGATCCCATCTAGTGACGTAATTTTCTGTATAACTAGGTCTCACACTCTTTTTTAAATATAAGCATTTTCTATTTCAAGAACTCCAGTATCTATCCATATCGGACTTTTTAGGTAGCCATATGAAAGTGACCTGTCCTAAGCCACTGATAATTTCGTCACCTGCCAGGGGAGTCATCAAATGAAAGAGCTATAAAAGTCGCCCCGATCTCCTACCTTCTGAGAGGACTACTATGATACAAGAGAAGCACCAAAATACTTTGCCCATCAGATCTGGCCTGGCTGGGGTTGCTGGGGAACTGCTAGCAGCAGAAGTGACCACTGCTGGGCAGCTAAGAGATAATGGCATGTTGGACTCAAGGTCAGATAGAGGATAATTGCTCTGGCAACAAACAAACCCATTTTAGAAGTGTATTTTGAGATGGTAAGAAGCGTGAAAGGCACATATTTAAGTTGTTTAGCATGTGAATATGTAGATAGATGGACAGATCTTATATTTATAGATGTGTATTTTAAGACAGTTTTATATTTGTGTCCATGACTAGTCTACAGAGATGCAATTGACACCATGAGAGTAAGTGGCCAAGAAGAATGTGCAGAATCAAGGAACAAGAATATTGAGGGCAAAACCACACACAGAAAGACACATTTAAGGAGTGCCTGGGTAGCTCAGTGGGTTAAAGCCTCTGCTTTTAGCTCGGGTCATGATCTCAGGGTCCTGGAATCAAGCCCTGCATCAGATTCTCTGCTCTGCAGGGAGCCTGCCTCTCCTTCTCTCTCTGCCTGCCTCTCTGCCTACTTGTGATCTCTGTCAAATAATTAAATAAAATCTTAAAAAAAAAAAAGACACATTTAAAAAGGAGTCCTATAGGGGCACCTGTGTTGCACAGTCACAATGTCTGACTCTTGGTTTCGGCATAGGTCATGATCTCAGTGTCATAAGCTCGAACCCCGCATTGGGCTCCATACTCAACTTGGAGTCCACTTAAGATTCTCTCTTCCTCTGCACCCACCAAATAAATAAATAGATCTTTTTTAAAAAGTAAAATAAGAAGTGGGCATATATAAAGTCACTTGAAAAGACTGAGAAAAATCCTGGTCATAGAAGTTAACAATAGAAGAAAAAAGAAGCCTTAAAACCAGGGAAAGAAATAGTTTTAATAAATATGCCTGTTGATCTGAGTAATAGGAAAAATCAAAAATTCAATGTCACTCTTCTGAGTTGAATGTTGATATTTCTGTGGATGATAAGTAGACTTCTGTATTTTCTGATATCATAATTAACACACACAGTAGTTTAATGAGATGTATATGCAAAATTTCTTGAATGGCAATAAATTGAAGGCTATATGAACCTATAATACGCTTAATTAATGAAATAACATTTTAACCAACCAGTAGGTAACAGCCTGCTTAGAATGGAAAGGTTTGTGACTGCAAATGAGTTTGTTAACTTCACCAGTAATCAAATCTGAAAGACTGTTATGGTAATAATTTTTTATAAATCAAAAAATAAATGGAATAAGCAGGATAACTGGAACCAAAATGAGGATCTCTGTAGCATTTGATTAACTGCCAGGAAATGACTGATTTTCTAGTAATCAAAATTAAAAAGGCAATCAGGTGGGTTTGTAATATATACCACCACAGGTTCTGTGATATGTGTTATTCATAATTTTCCCTTCTTGTGAATAATTAGCATTGTGAATACTCAGCATATATTAATGGTTGACAAGTAAGAATTCACAAACATGCTACAGGTTCTCAAGAATCTCAAGGACCTCAAACCCATTCAAGGGAGAGCATCAAACATGGCGATATACTAAAATGACACACCTGTTATAATTAGATGCTGACAAAAGCAGTGATGAAAACAGAAACCCTTCAAATCTGTTAGGTTTGGGTTTGGAGGACATCACCATCAGGAGAGGTTAGGAAAAGAGCTCTTGAACTCTCCCAAGTTTTCCTTCCAGACAGAAAGAAAAGTAAATAAATGCATGTGTGGAACAACTAAAACTACAGAGCAAAGCACTTCTCAACCCTATAGAAAAGCTAAAGATCCTTCAGATGAATGACTAGAAACAATGAGTAGACATAAGAGGTCCACTTTAGGCATCTGTCTTTTCATAAGGGTCTGATATCTTAACACGCATGACTTGCAGCCCAACTGGGAGCCATTTACAGCACTCACTCCTGTGGACTACAACTCTTTTAATGAGAAAAGTACCACACTTATATCAAAAGTCCAGGTTCCAGTAATGTTAAAGATCTTCTTCACACATACCTGAACATGGGTGTACAATCTAGTCATTCCTTAAGAAATATCTTTTGGGGTTTTTGTTGTTGTTGTTGTTTTGTTTTGTTTTGTTTTACTTCACAGGACAAAATACAATTTTTAATATTTTACTGCCAATAGAATTATCTTTATTGTAAAAGTCAATAGAACTATGACTTGGTTTTAAAAATCTACATTTAATAAATGGTTTAATGCAAAACCACTGTTTTATTGACTACAACGCAAAAAGTACTCAAAAAGCATCTCTAAGGATTGACTCACAATCCTTAGAGATGCGAGAATAGTCATTAAGTTTTCTGCATGAACAAAGTGATTTCTGGAGTTAAGGCAAACCGCACCCGTGTAACTCAGAGAATGTAGAGTTTCCTCGTCAGTCTAAGGTAGTTCCTTGTCCCCTCATCAGGGGTAATAATTAGAAACAGCTTATTCTTTAAAAGCTTCCCTACACATCATTTTTGTCTCTCTCCATCTTGCTCTCTGGACTGCCAGGAGGCCACTCTGAATTTGGTTCAGTCTCCAAGACATTAATACTGCGATTTTCTCGTGTTGGCACAGGAATAAGCAGAATGTGCCCTCTGACCCACAACCCAGGAGTATGCTATGGCACCAACACAAGTGACCCTCAGAGCTGTGTTTTTCGGGTGACAGAAGTTATAGCAGCAGGAGCGCTCGCATGAAAAACCTGCTGGGCTGCCCTCTACAGTCTGAAGCCAGCTCGCCAGGCCTCTTCCATCTGAAACAGAACTTCTAGAAGAAGAGGCTGTTCCCAAAGGAGGTCTTCAAAAGATAGGACAGAGCCGAAACATCACTTGGTACAGAAAACACTGCCCAGATAAATATCTTTATTGGTACTTTCCATGTCACTTAGACAATGAAAGTAATGGATAATATTTGTCTCTAATATGTGTATGTCTATGTGTGTGTGTGCGTGTGTGTATACAAGTGTGTATGTGTGTGTTGGTACTTGTGAGTACACACACACACACACACACACACACATCTCAGACAAACCCTAACCAGCTGTCGTTTTATTGTCCCATATTTTGTGATTTATTTATGGCAAATAGTTTACCCACCTGGCCATTAAGAGAAGTTCAGAAACATGAACGTTGGTCATAACATAGTCATATTGCATTTGTGTTCAGAAACTACCCCCCAAAATCTTCTTTTCTTCATATTTCACGTAGCATTAAAAAAAGAGAGAGATTCTATGATTATTTTCTACATGCCCCAGGGACCCAGGTGCCTAATCTCAAAGGAGATTAGGTGTGTGTTTTCTAGGTGAGTTGCCAGGTGAGTATAGATTTTTTGAAACAATGTTAAATTTTAAATAAAGAGTATTATTTAACTTCAATATATAATTTAGGTTTAACTGTTCTTATAAAACAGCCATGATCAACCCTTTGAAAATAGCACATAAACCTGGGTCAGCCTCTATCACTTCTGTGGCTTGATTCAATGAAGTGTGACCATAAACTTCAAAAGCACAGGGAAAAGAAGGAGACAGTTCCACTGTGATGGGATCAGACTTTTAGAGCTGGGAGTCACATGTGGGTTCAATGCAACCTAAGTACACAGAGGAGACACAGACCACAATTCTATTTTTAAGGAAGGAATTACTTGTTGTGTTGAAATAGAAGGCTGAAGACTACCTTGCAGTTGCAAATATGTAAATAAAAACAGAATATAAGGATGCTTTGCCACATATCACATGCACAGTGCACACACACATACACACATACACAAGGTACATAATCACACGTAACAGCAATATATAACCCTTTCCTTCCAATCAAGGCAAACAGTGGAAGTACATTCTGCTAGAATTTGAGACATTTGCGAACAGATGAGTAAATGTCTAATGATGTGAGTTGCTGCTCAGAATATCTGAAGAACTTTTTAGTGCTGACATCTTTATATTTTAATACAAAAAAAAAATACCAGTTAATATTGGTAGAGCCATTTTTAGATTTCAAAATGCTTTTTTATGTATCTCATTAAACTGACACAATAATCTTCTGAGATAGGTATTAATATCCACACTTGCCATAGGTGGAAAATAAACATCAGAGAAAACATAATTTAACAAAAATCCCACAGTTAGTAAATATCTTTGATAATGGTGCAGCTGGCGTCATACCGCAATAGATAATGTGTAACAACTTATCTTAAGAAATGTTGGGCTTTAGAAAGATTTCCGTACAAATTAATTGTGGAAAGTTTATGTCTTCAGGCGGCGAGTTTCTGTTGTGTGGGAAATACACTCAACCAAACACAAATAATCCCCGGGGAAATTAGTCCTGATGGAGGGAACGCGGGTCCGGGCACAGTCAAGCCTGTAATCAAATCCAGGCTGGATGTTTTACACTTGGGTCCCATGGCCTCTGCTTGTTTACCTTCACCCAAGTTCACTTATGCCTTCTATAAAAAGTGGAAAATGCCCATTTCAAGGGGCTAGTATGAGGCTCAAAGGAGATTAGGTGTGTGTTTTCTACCAGTCCTTCCACAAATGCCATCCTGCAGATTTGTGCCGTTATGCACACATCTTCTGTCTCCTATCAACAGGGCTAAGGTTTGACTGAGAGCTCCTAGTAGAAGCAGAGTTAGGTTTAAGTGTTCTCATGGAGGATGAGGAAATCTGTATTTTCTTCCTTTACTAAATAGGATGTGCAATTACTCTATGCCTTTTGTGAGTGATGTGGAAGGTAAAATTTACATGCTTCAAAAGATGACCGACACATCAAAGTTGTTCAAAAAAATGTTGTTTTGAATATTGCTAAATTTGCAATCAGGCAGATGTTGTTTGGTGCCAAAAATAGAGGGTCATGACTTTTCCCCAAAACTCACTCATTAAATGTCAGCTACAAAATATTATTCCTTCCCTAGTGCTCTCCTCCAAAGAACTCTATGCATTGGGTAAGGGTTTCTTTTAAATCATATGTAGATGAGTAAAAGTTCCACACTCATCCTTTTACATGTTTTTAAGTTAAGGAAAACTATGGAAAAGATCTGCAGTTGCTTTACTGCTACTATTTGACAGGCAGGAATAGGCTATAAAATAATAGATTAATGAGAATTTGATTACTACATATGTATGCTTTAAAAGTAGCCTAGATTGAGATTATTTACATTTTATCTCTATTGTTTTAAAACTATACATTATGGTAATGCCATAGATGAAGACAGGAATTAAAAATTATTGCACATCTACTATGAATTCAACATAATTTATGCATTAGTATTGGATTCTCATTTTATCATGTATCAGTGTTCTAAATGATAGATAGACTTAATAATTGAACAGCTAAGACATATGGCATGTTTATTTCCTGCTTATGGAAGAATCCTAGATGGATGCTTATGGAAGAATGGCCCTTGTCCTCTAACTTATATTTAAGGAGAGCTCCTTCTATCTTGTGACTTTACCATCCCTGACTGGCTCATTGTCACTTGAATCCCATAAGGAGAAGGAAAAATCTCATACTGAATTTTCTATGACCAGGCCTGAAAGTGGCACATATCATTTCCCCTCATGTTCATGGGGAAAGAACTCAAACCCATGACCAATACAAAGAGCCCTAGAAAATGTTTTCCACCTGTGTGTTCAAAAAAGGCATTCTTTAGGTTCTGAGTGTCAAATAATTTCTGATAGGGACCAGGTGTTGGACCCAGGTACATTTGATTCCAAACTTTGTATAGTTTCTGTTTCTCAGGTTTTAAAGAATTTGTGTTTCTTCTACTCCCAAGCTCAAAATAATTTTTTATATTTTTTTCTTCCTTTTTTCTATCCTGAGTTACTGAAGAAGCCAGAATAAGTAATTCTCCTGCATTCAATATCTTCAGGTTTAAAAGTTGATACTATAAGCATCTAAGTGTGACTTAGTGGGGTAGGAACACATCCACCAAGTTCATGATCATGAGTGTCGCCTAAGAATGGAAAGGCAATGGAGCTCCCTTCTTCACTCAGGAGAATTCCAACATGCTCACGCAGTAGACCTACAAATGCTCTACATAAAAATTAAATGGAATCCAGCGGTTAACTGGAAGTATAATATTGTAGAAGCCATTCAAATGGGCTTCTCAGCTCTGCTTCAAGAGAGATTGCCATGGGATTGGCAGTCCTAGCAGACACCTGCTGGATCGTCCATCACGGGAAACACCAGTGCCACACTCCCCTCAGGCTCCTCCCAGCAGAGTCAGCATGGAAAGGGTACTAGTGAAGTTCCAATTTGCATGTTCACAGAACTCCTCAAATGGGAAACTTGGGCTCTAAAACCTTCCCCCCAATAATCATGATCAAACTCTCAGGACTCTCAGGACCCCACCAGCTCCTGAGACCCTTTTCACCAAATCTCCCTTCCTTCCCTCTCCCATCTCATAGCTGCCAGACTTGTGTTCCATGGTAAAGTCTTTCCTACCTCCTCCTGCTCTCTGCCCTTCATTCTTCTCAGATGTTTTCCCCATTAACTCTCTTGATTGTCTAATCCCATTGAGTGTCTGCTTCTAAGAGAACTCAAATTGACACAAGTATTAAAGTGAACAATGTAGGGGCTCCTAGGTGGCTCAGTGGGTTAAGCCTCTGCCTTCAGCTCAGGTCATGATCTCAGGGTCCTGGGATCGAGCCCCACATCGGGCTCTCTGCTCAGCGGGGAGCCTGCTTCCTCCTCTCTCTCTGCCTGCCTCTCTGCCTACTTGTGATCTCTATCAAATAAATAAATAAAAATCTAAAAAAAAGTGAACAATGTAGATGTTAAAAAATCATATATGTATGTATATATACACACATACACACATATGCTTCCTATGAACATATGTAGTTATACAAATAGACATATATAAATATAGATATCAATACAGATAGATAGAGATATAAATAGATACCTTAAGGACATTGATAGATAGATAGATAGATAGATAGATAGGCCCAAAAGTCAGCAGAATGCTTGAATCAGAAAACACTGAAACAAACTCAACTAAAATCTGGAGTGAAACAAGGATCACTATGGAACTACTATCATATTATGGTATAAATGAGAAACTAGGCAAAAAATAAAACAGAAAAGAAAGAATTATACTTGTAAAAATCCAAAAGAAAGAAGTAAAACAGTCTTAGCTGATGAAGACAAAGGTCTAAGAAAGTGAAAAATATAATTAAAAATGGCTTCAAACAACAAAATTCAGAAAGATCTCATAAAATTAATATAAAGAAATCAGTTGCTGTTGCACATATAAACAATAGTTAGAAGATACAATTGAAGGAAAGGACTTATATAAGAAAATTAAGATGATGAAACATCTATAAATTTAATAAGATCTATCCCAAACTTACACAAAACAACTCTAAAAGACCACTGAAAAGCAAAAACTAAAAATTGAACCAAAGGAAAGCCACATCATGTTCTCTAAGAGGAAGACTCAACGTTGTACAAATTAATTCTCTGTAATTCTCTGTAAGTTCATTTGCATGTTTAACATTGTGCTATTTAGAACTAGACCAGATGGTTATAGAGTTAATACGGAGTAATAAACACAGGGAAGAAATACTGGAGTGGATAGACCAATAAAAATCATTGGTCCTGTTAGATATTAAAATATCTTATAAGACATCCATAATAACGATAATGCGGTATTGGTATATAAATAGTCCATCAAACGGAATTCAGGATCTATAAAATTTTTAAAAACTTAATAAAGAAAAGAATTTAGTATAACGTAAGGATTGCTCCTAACTTAGAAAATCAGCAAGGAGAAAGAGGCTATTCGACATGGCAGAAAAAGTAGGTGGACATTTGGAAAAAATATAAAGTTGGATCCATGCACCACAATACACACCGGGATAAACTTTTAATGATCAAAGATTTATATGTGAAGTAAGTAAGCCAAGAAACTACTAGAAGAAAACATGGTTGAATCCTTTTATAATATTAAAATGAGAAAAGTCTTTTAACTAAGACTCAAAACCCAAACGCCATAAATGAGGAGTTTGATCAATTTAACTGCCTAAAAATCAAAACCTCCTGCTGTAGAAAGTTCATCCAAAACAAAGTTAGGAGGATGGCGGTGGGTGAGAAGGAGCAAGTGTGCAAACTTAGCACAAGAATCAAGCCTGGAAGTTTCAATGATAATAAACCAACATGAAGCCCTGGAGGAAAACGTGAAAGGACCGCTCACCAAAAAGAAAATTTAAAGGATTTTTAAACACACGAAAAGATGGTCAACCTCACATATAGTACATGAAATGTTTGCTGAAGTTATATGGAAATATATGTATATATTTTTTTTCAGACATTTAAGGAAAAACATTGCATTCTGATAATTCACTCTATCATGGGCTGCAGGGAAACAGGCCCTTTCATACATCGCTGGGGTAGGTTAGCACCAGGCTTCCAGAGGGCAACCTCGTGCCATCACTATGAACTTGGATCCAGCAACCCAACCATCACATTCTAGGAATTTACCTGCACTCGTGGGAAATGAGACCAGATTATTCACTACAGCATCCTTGATAGGATTATAAGATTGGAAAGAACTCAAATATCCAGCAATAGGGAATAACATGAACAGTTACCGCCTTATAATGAAGCGTGACACAGCTTAAAGTAAGAGACTGGTAAGAGTGTATTCAAATGTGGAAATATTTCCAAGAGGACTAGACAGGGAGTGAGGTCAGTGGCTGTGGCATGTGGCTCACCCCTATGTATGTACACAAAAAGAATAAGAACATACACATGTGTATGTTTACATACACAAAACAGAACTTTGAAAGGAAGCATAAGAAATGAGTGGCCATGGTTTCCGGTGTATGAGGGTGTGTGGTGGGGTGGAGGGGACGGAGGGGACGACTGTACAGATGGAGGATGAGAACAAGAGACTTTCCCTTGCTTATATTTTGTAACTTTTGATTTTGCATTCAAATTTTTTGATTATCTATTCGATTTCTTTAATCACAAGAGTACCAGAGCAAGCAAAGGCTAAAATATACATATATAATATACATATATATGTTATATATTCATCAAATAGGCATATATATATTCATTTATTCCAAAACTGCTTATTTGACACCAACAGTGTGGCAAGAACTGTGCGAGGCAGTGGGGAATAGGGGATGATGATTCTGGTACTTAAGGCACATACACTCGACTGAAAGAAGCTGACAAGCAATCAGGACCTAGATTGACAACTTGAGTGGTTGAGGAAAGGAAGCTACACCAACAGAAACAAATGACCAAGGGAAAGCCAGTTTAAGACATAATATAGTTGATAGGAGATGCGCTGCAATTTGATGAAAGGAAGGATTTATGCATATTAAAAATGATACGTGGGAGTAGTTAAAAGATCGCATTTAGAAAAGATTCCAAAACTGGATGTTGAGTATTCTTTCGAGAGAGAAAGTCTAAGAGACAAAGCAAGAAGAAAAGAGAAGAGAAGGAATCCTGGACCATATCCACATTTATTGGGTTTTAGGCATTTTTCTTTTTATCAAAGCTCCATTCAAGATCCTGAATTTTCAAAGTAATTTTGTTAAAGGAAAGAGTGAAGTGTTTTTCAAATATAGCTAAAAAGGGCTGAAAACACTGTAACAGTCTCTGCCAAACCTCTAGCTTTTTATAATAATAATAATTACAAAGAAAACTCCATAGTTCGGATAAATACAGTTTAAAACATCATAATCCTAAAGTTGTGCATCTGACATCTGGGGAGATGTCTGATGCCCGCTGATGATTTATGACACAGGAAATTTGCAGGTTCTTTGGATACAGTATTACTCAGGTTAAAAAAAAAAAAAGACACTCTAATTCAAATCCATTTGCTTTTATTTTTGATCATTCTGAGAAATCATTTCATGTCAAGTATTAATTCTTCCTAGAGCCAGCTGGTAGAACACTGTGCTAATGAGGCCAAAGTGGCTGGTTCGCTCCCTGTACTGCCAATAGGCCCCACACGGGGACAGCTCTTTGGTACATGCCTCTAATCAGCTCCAGCTGTCTCCAAGTTTGGTACCGGGCACAGAGGGACCTGGTGGGAGAAGGTGAATTTCTGATGAGGAACGACATCTACAAAAATTGCAGAAATTTCTAACCTAGTTAACTTGTATCTCACAATAGACCGTGGACTCCAGTCACCTACATTTGTCCTTGAGGGTTTTTTGTTTTTTTTTAACAAGTAAAACAAGTTTATTAAAAAAAAAAATTTTTTTTTCACAAATGATTCACTCAACCAGGAGAAAGGGAAAATCCAAGGTGATGACTGTAAGTGCAATCGAATCCCTCTGATGTCTCCTAGGCGTCGTTATTGTCAACCAGACCATGCTGTATTGCTCTTGTTTTAAAACTGAGCACAAGTTGGCCATGCAGGAAAAGAAACCCACAAAACAAAAATGCATTTTCAGACCCCATCACAAGTTCTGCCAAGCATAGAGTTTACAAGTGTAACAATGGCAGCTGTTCCCACTAGTAAGAACAGCTGGGAAAAACAGAACCAGAGTCATTATCTTTCAGATTATGATCTGTTGGAACAATGCCCAAAATATCAACACTGACACTGAGTGACAGCAGTTAGCCTCTGATAACCCCTTTAAAGTTCATGTTTCATTTTCACCAAAAGAAATTAGTAATATCACATTCACCAACAAACAAAACATCTCAGAATTATCCTAGCAATTGAGGTATAAATCTGTTTTCTTTTAGATATTTCAAGCTGCTGGTAGTCAAGATCAGAATAAACATTAGTCACTCTATTCCCCTGAAAGATTACAATCTAAAGCAGATACACATTGGGAGAGAGAAGTCATAGAATTGATATACCGTTCAAGTTACCCATGAAATACAATCAAGTTGTGATAATTAGAAACGTCCACAGCTAGAAACAGATACCCCCAAAGTCCAGATGACTGAGGAGGGAGAAACATCGTGTTGGCCTTATGCTTTGTGGGAATGAATTAGGATTATAAATTCCGACAATGAGTTAAATTTAAGGAAAATCTCAAGGGAAATTTTAAAAAGAGAACAATAAGTTGGGTGAAGGAAAGGATGTACTTCAAAGAGAGTAAAGGAGAAAAGAGTCATAAATTCGATTAGGGTAAAAACTGGAGCATATAATATTGTTGTTAGGATTTTGGCTGCAGAAATAAAATGAACAAAAGTTTATCTTTTCTTGTTTTTATGAATATGATAGAACAAAGAGCTACCAAGCCAGACATTAGGTAGCCATGAACATTGGCTTAATACCTGGACAACTGGAATAAAAGACTCTATATTCTGCAAGAATTTGACATTAAGAGAAATAAAGTCTATCTATGTGAAAAATACAATCAGGAAAAATATCGATGGCATCCATGGCCATCATGCATTCCTTTACACCCATAGAATTTTATGTTTAATGGAAGAATTTGGTTCAAATTTAGTTCTAGATAATTGATGAGGTAGTTGATAGTAACATAGATGGCATCACAATTTACAAGAGAAAGCCTGACTTCTAGAATCAGGCAGAACACAGAATGAGCCAGCAAGTCATGATGGGTAAAGTTTGTCAAGTACGTCCTATGTGCCCAGGGATCTTCCGCAGGCTGTACCTGAATTCATTTCTCACCAAATTCCTCCAACCACCCTATGATTTAGTGTCATTATTACCATTTTATAGATGAGAAGCTGATTTATGAGAAGCTGAGTTACTTGGCCAAGGTCAAAGAGACAGGAAGTGGCAGAGCTATACTGGGAAATATTTCATGTGCCCTAAGTATCACCAGCTGGGTGGCTCCAGGAAAGTCCTCTCACTTGGTCACCGCAATTTTGCTCAAAATCTCATGAAGAGCATTAGGGGTTAGCATCAGAACCATTAATTTCTGCAGAATAGTAGCTCAATGCTGGTTGACATCATTATGACATCATGACAGGTCACCAGAGATTTTTTTTGGGGGGGGAACCTCAGAAAAAGGAAAGGACCGATATCCTTCCCAAATGTCTAAATTGAGAAAGTTCCTTATTGTTCTTAATTGGTAGGTGGGGGACTCTTGTTAAGTAACCTGTTTACCACAGTCTTGAGTTGTACTTGCTTTGAGCCTCCAGATGTAAGCCTCATGCTGTGACTTTTTTCTCCCTTCACATTAATAAAAATAAAGTGAGAAGTAACACATTTCAGAGGTGCTAATGAGAGGAGGCAGTAAGTCCAGAGATGAGGAAGGGACTTTGTGGCTGCATATATAATTATTGACTGACTTTATCCCTGTCTCCATGGACCCGGAAGGGCTTCACATTTCTCTTTCAGATCGACTAACCTTTAGGCAGGTGTCTTTCTGATTATGGGCCCCTCATCTCCCTTTCATGGAGCATTTACTGTAGAAAACTCATAATTGTACATTCCTTCTCTGTCCTTTGAGTTGCAAATCTTCTCTCAGCCTCTTTCCAGTTTTGAGAATCCAGGACTGTCCTTCTCAAGGACCTGGGAGCCATCCCTTTGAAGTGGAATCACAAGAGATGGTGCCTCTATCTCCCAGTCTCTTTAGGAGTGTAGGAGCACCAATTACCAAAATCACATCCATCCAACTTCCCTGCTGATGTCCTCCTGTGCTTTTAAACTAGCTCCCCCAGTGCTCAACTCCCCCATCTTCTGCGTCAGTAGAACTGAGTTCAGTCTCTCTCCTGCTGCAATGGTCTTGACCAAAGTTTCTCTTTCCTGTTTAACTACATCTGATGCAATGATTTCTTTGACAGTGGCGGTTTTAACATTCATGGAGGACGGCAGACATTAGACAGGAAAAGGGAAGAAAAGTGCATAAGCGGATTTTCTGGAGCCAGCATTCCTCCTTGTGAGCTCTTTATGTAAAAACACCAGCACCTCTATGACATCGTGATTGGGTCATGAAAGCAGGCACTCCTGGAATGCAAAAATCTTGGGTAAGGACTGGGAAGGTGGGGGGAGGGGGGGATAAAGAAACTAAATGACAGCTTTAAAAAAGAACAATTATAAAATTTATATTCTAAAGGCATAATAATAGACTTTTATGCAAATTAAAATACATTTAAATGCAAATTCAAGGCATATTTTTATGCAAATTTATATGTGGTCCTCCTGCCTATTTCACATATCTGGCTGTGACCTTGTAAAGACCTTAGCAACAATTCCTACCTAATGTTTTAGAGCACTAGGTAAAGGAGAGGTCTATTGTGAACCAACTCCAAGCTCCACTGGATGGTTTCTTTCTATCATGTTTTCCTATACATGAGGAAGGTGGAAGGGTAGGGTAACTTCCTAGAGATCTGAAATACTTAGGAGAGGCCAGCATAAAAGAAAAAAACAACCTCTCCCAGGACAGCTCCAGCCTTAATGTGCCATTATGGATTTCAGAGCTCTGGGTTGTTATTAAAACCCAGGGTCAACCCAGCAGCATTAATGACCCCTGGGAAGCAGACCTAACCTTTCTTCCACTGGTGGATCTTTGAAAGCACGTGCTGCCCCTCAAAGGAAAGCAAGTGCTAATTCACTCCCTTTAGCCATGAGAACCTCAGGGTAGGACTCAGGTAAGTTTGTGTCAATATACTAGTTGCGAGATCTTGGGTGAATAAAAGATTTAACTTCTCTGAGCCTCAGATCACCAACCAACACAGACATAAAAGTCTCTAATAAGGAGAGGTGTTATGATGTGTAGTACTACTCTGTCTGGCACAGAGAAGTCACGAAACAGAAGCACCTGCCATCGTCATTATTATCTTTATCATTAGTATGACTTTTTCCTACATTTTAATCTTTATTCCCAACTGCCGATCTTAACAGACATTTCCCATTTGACTGTAGGATCATGCGAGCATGCGTGTTTGTGTGTGTGTGTGTGTGTGTGTGTGTGTGTCTGTGTCTGTGTTTCCAGGTACCTAATGAATAACTGCACTTGTCTGAGAAATGAATTTCATGCAGCTTCAGGCCTGGATAAATAAATGTTTACCACTCATCACTTGCTATGGCATACACACAATATTTGCTCAATACTTACTTTTGACTGATTTTCCAAGTCCCATGCTGTATAAGTTTGCTAGCACTGCTGCAACAAGGTGCCACTAACTGGGTGGCTTAAGCAACAGAATTTAATTTCTCATAGTTCTGGAGGCTGGAAGTCCAAGATCAAGGAGTTGGCAAGGTTGGTTTCTCCTGAGGCCTCTCTCCTTGGCTTGTTGATGGCTGTCTCCTCCCTCTTTTGATAAGGACACCAGTTACTTAGACGGGGGTCCACCCTAATGACTTCATTTTAACTTACTTACTTTTATAAAAGAGCTTGTCTCCAAATATGAGCACATACGGAGGTACTGGGTATTCAAGCTTCAACACATGAAATTTGTGAGGGACATAATTCAGCCCATAACATGTGCTTTGCCTTCATAAACATCTGTTTTATGTAATAGTCTCACCTCACCCATTATATTTTTCCATTATTTATAATTTTTATCTGCATTTGATTATTCAGACTCATTTGAAACTTAATCGGATGCAGAAAGACCCTGGTCCAAGAATGTGACTTAGACTCACCCAACCTCTTAGAACAGACCTGGGTCTTGTATAGGAAAACATGATAGAAATAATAAGATAGGGAATGCCTGGGAAGTGCAGTCCAGTCCAAGTATGGATTTCTTTGTAAATCCCACAGTGTTCATGCAGCACAGTAAATCAGATTAGATGCCTGCTGCAGGAATAAGTGAATTAATGAATGAATGATCAGGAGTCAAGAAGCAACAACTAATATAATCCCGCATCTTCTAAAGACAGACAAAGTAAGCAAGTTGCCTTGTTGAAGACTCTTTAGAGCTGCCTCACTGGGAAATCTTCCATCTGAGAAATGGCCTGGGAACCCATACTCATCTGCAGAGTAGCCTGAACTGTATCTCTAGCTTTTCCAGAATTTCCCAAGTTCTGTGAGTGCTCTTCCAAAGGTATGAAGATAGGTCACAGAAGTAATCTGCCAAGGTCTGGAGTAGACCCCGGAGAGAAGAAAGGCAAGAGTATCACACAGCCGAAATGATTGAAAGCAAGAAATTGAATCATGAAAATCGCCAGATCATTGCATTTCTCCTTTAGTAAGACTAATTTCGTTCACTTTGACCAAATAACAGGCTTAATCCACAAACAGGGAGGTGACCCATTTAATCCCTGCCTTCAAGTGATGAGATGAATTAGCCCTTCCAATAAAAGGAATCCACCAACATGCCTACCATGGTGCTATATCTATAGAGAAACACTGGATAGAGGTACAGTTGTCCCTTCCAAAGAGAAAGCCATCATCTATTTTTAAAAGAAATCTTCAGCCTCCCTAACTCAACAACTCCCTAACTCCACTCACCCTATTCATCATTTTCCAGTCCCTATCCATTCATTTTCTATTTTTTTCCACTTTAAAATTGAATTTAAAAAATTCGATGGGATAGATAGTTGATAGCTAAATCAAAATAGAGATACGATAAAAACCATCAAAACTCTAATCTCCATCTTAAAAAAAAGGTGATTATTCCCAACACACATTTTAGTTCTCTGCTTATAATTTCATTTTTGTTTTCAACAAAGACAAAAGAGAAAGGAAGGAAGAGGACAGAGGAGACAACTGAACATTCCTAAGTGTTTTATCAGAGCAGGAGTTTGGAGGTTCTGTTACAGTCCCTAGTGGAAATTTGTTTTCATCACAAACCACCTCACAGTATGATACAATTTATCATGATTGTCATCCTAGGCTCAAGAGAGAACAGAAATAGAATCTAGGGTCTCTGTGGGGGAGAACTGCTGCCCAAGTGCCTGGTTAAACCTCTGAAAATCATCATTGACATTGGAGGCTAGCTGTTGGCTACTTCTTCTCACAAACCCGTAGATGACCCTAATTTCCCAGCCTTACCTCTTAGGTTGGCAGGAATGTACATCAATCAGCAAATATGCAGGGGGAAGAAAATCATTCAAGTGCATTAATATGCTTTCCAAAAGTCAGCAACCACATATTGCATGCACTTCTAATTCTAATATAGACAGGGCATTTTACAGGTACCTCTCTTCCTTTTCTTTTTCTCAACTGAATTTTAATGTCCCTTGAACATTTAAAATTCTGCCAGAAATGTTGACTTGAACCAAGATTTTATCTTTAATTTGAAGAAGGCAAAGGATATAATGTCTTAAAAAGAAGAAGGAAATGCAGGGTTTTCTGCAATTAGCAAAGTAGACGTCAGTGAGGATGCCTTCTGGAAATCTCCAATGCATAAGGGGTACGTTAGAATGACAGCAGGCAACAGATGAAAACAGCACTTGGGAACTTGAGAAATCCTTTTTCTGTGGCACACTATTCAATAGACAACCATTTTGCCTTTCTTTAAACTGAGATCTCTTGCTTTTATTTTGTTTGATTTTGATCATTAGCACAACTGCACATACAATTGTCAGTTAAATTAACTTCAGGCTGAATTCATGTTTACATTCCCACCTCATTCTACTTCAATACTTCCAGAAATCCCATCTCTTTGGGAGAAACATTAAAACAAAAGGAATTAGTTAGAAAGTTTCCCCCAATTTTAAAACCTCTTTCTCCTCCCCCATCTCCCTTATTATGCACCAGACAGGGGTACCTGGGTGGCTCAGCTGGTTAAGCATCTGACCCCTGATTTCAGATCTTGATCTCAGGATCATGAGAGCCCCATGTAGGGCTCCACACTGGGTGCGGAGTCTGCCTAAGAATTTCTCTCTCTCTCTCTCTCCCTCTGCCTCTCCCCCATTCACTCTCGTGTTCTCTCAAGGAAGGAAAGAAGGGAAGGAGGGAGAGGAGGAAAGAAGAGAGGAAGGGAAAATATTGACACCGGGCGGTTGGAGTTAAGTCATCTGTTCTCACCACTTCATCAATTGTGTTTGGAGCTCAAGTCTGTCTCTCGAACCCAACTTTTCCTATAGATCAGAAATGTTACGTTCCATTTCTACCAGAGTGTCCAACTGGTTAAAACAGAGGCACATATCCACACCAATAAATAGAAGGATAATGGTCTTTCCTCACAATATGCTCTCCTTTCTTTTAAAAAAAAGAAAATATCATTATTCACCCAGTTGTTTAGTTCATAGGCCTGGTGTTCATCTTTTTTCCCTCCTCTTTCTCAGCTGCAACGCTTAACCAATCACCAACTTTTCCAAGCTCTCTCTCCATGACATCTTTTGAATCTGGCCTTTTTCCCATCTGCCACCACCTCTCAATTCAGACCACAATCAATGCCCCACCGAGCTGACCACAGATGCAACACCTGCTTCTCTTGACCCCTCACACATATTAGCACCGCAGCACAGCGAGTTATATTTCCAAAGTGCACATGTCTTCCTTTCCCTTCTTGAGTAAAAGCCCTGTGCCGGTGCCACATTGCCTGTTGGAACAGGAGGAAGGGATAGTAAAGGAGTCCCCAAACTGAGCAGGCACTTTGAGCCTGGAAGATGAAGCAAGCCACTCTGTATAATTCACATAGAGTTTTATGCAGGGTCACTTATGGACCCGGGGGGAGTGGGGTCTGGTGTAGCGTGATCCATGGAAGCTGCACCATGGTTCTCTGAACAGCCCAGATCTTTGCCCCCAGGTTTTAGAGAGGAGACATGCTGAAGGGCACTGTAGTGAGATCAAAGAGTTCCCACGTGTCGCAAAGGGCTTGCATATACCTGCTTGACCACCAACCTTTAAGGAGAACGTACGGTTCCACCTGTGGGTCAGGAACGGGAGAGTCTTATCTCTGACAGGTTCATGGGTCGCCAGAAAAACCTACCTCCCATCCTGGCCTCGGCAGGCATTTCTCAGGTAAGTATATTCATCTCCAAGAATCCTGGAACATGGAGCCCCAAGAGACGTCATCCAGCAAACATGAGTAAGATGGAAGACCAAAGACAGCACCAGCGTTGCCAGCGCTCCTACAGTGTCTGGAGAAGTCTCGATGGCGTGGGATGGTGAACAGGCCCTTTACTCTCTGCCCCTGGCCAACTTCTCCAGTCTCATTTCCTCTTAAAAAATGCTTATTTCAGTATTTTCATTTCCCAACTTCCTCTATCATAGCAGCTTCTTAACATTAGACATTCTATCTTTTTATTTATGGTTTATCACTGATTCCCAAGTACATAACGTGACAACGTGGTCATCCACGTCCATGTTCAGAGAGAATGAGGGAAGACGGTGGTGGAAGGTGTGGTAGGAGTCGGTCTCACAGACTATGTTCCTGTTGCTTCACTGGGATCTTGAGGAAACCATTTGCCCTGATTGGCAGCATGTTCCTCTTTCACCTTCAGAGTAAACATTTGGTACGGACAACCACATTTCCTGTCAGAAACTTTGATTCTTAGGTGTTTTGCTTTGTCTCTGGCAAGGTGTAGTTCAGCTGACTCAGTATTTTCTCAATTTTTTCCCTGTGCTTCTGACAGACTACTATCTGCTTCTCCTTGTAAAGTTTTCCCTTATGAAATGCTAACTAAGTGTGGGCTGTTACCATACGAGGAAACATGCCGGGATAATTCACTGTGGGGACAAGGAGGAGCAGACCTGCACAGTTCTCCCGGCAGCCCAAACTCAGCTGTGAAATGCCAAGTGTCTCTGCGGTGCCTCCTTCTACTTTACTGACGAAAAGGGAGGAGAGGTTAGAAAAATGACAAAATGTATGGGTATTTTGAACCCATAAATAAAATAAAATAAAGTTATTTTAAAAATTAATTTATTAGAATTAAAATTATTACAGGAACAGACTAAATTGTCCTGGATCTTAGAGTGGTCCCTCCTCATTTCTAAGTTCTTTGGAAGGAAAATGAATTAACAACCAGAAATACAAGATGCAGAAGTCTTACGACTTGGACTTTGGAAACTATTGGTTTTCTTATCTGTAAAACAGAAATCCTACACACCTCAAATTGTACTTACATTCTTACTGAATCAGACATGTTTTTAAAAACACACAAACATGGGAATTACATCAAACTAAAAAGCCTCTGCACAAAGAAGAAAGAAAGAAAGAAAGACATCAACAAAATAAAAAGGCAGCGTGGTCACATGGGAGGCTATATTTTGTTGTTTTATCTAGGTAAATAACCCTTCCTCTTATGTGATTTTTTTTTCTATGCTCAAGTTACAATTAAACTAAGCAAATTATAAAGCTGTAACCTTATTTTTGAATGCCTACTGATACAGATTTGGAGACAACAAGGCAAAAAGAAGATGATGCTTAAAAAAAAAAAAAAACATTTAATGAATTAAGCTGCTTGGCACTTCAGAGACAATACAAAAAGAGAACTGTGTTAGTTAATTTTATGCCAACTTGACTGGCCACGGTGCCCAGATTAAGCATTATTCCCCCGTATGTTTCTGAGGCTGTTTCTGGATAAGATAAACTTTTGCATCTGTAGACTGAGTAGATTGCCTGCTCCATCACTGTTTTGAGAGCCTGCATAGAACAAAAGGCAGAGAGGAAGGAGGAATTTGACCCCTTTCTTGGACTGCCTGTTTGAGTTAAACATCTCATCTCAACTTTTCTTGCCCAGGGGCTGGGGTGTATTGTTCTCAGCCTCGGACTGAATCATACCACAGGCCTCGCTACATACATCTCCAGCTCTGGGACAGACGATTGTGGGACATCTCAGTCTCCATAATTACGTAAGCCAATTCCTTATGATGAACACATCTTATTTGTGCACACACACTCAGGCATGCTTTCAGCGCTTTCAGTGTTACTAGTGTGGAAAACCCTGGCCAGACAAAAAATGTGCTATTTTAGGAAAATCAGAAGGAGGACAAACACATATTCATCCAGGACCAGGTGTTTTGGCGGCGACTTCTGCTAAGACTCTCTCACTTAACCCTCCTGTTACATGTTGTCAGCTTCGTTTGACAGAAGAGCATCAGTACGACGTCATCGCTTGTTTGATAGCGCAGTAAGTTTGTAAATAATGGAATATGGATTAGAATACAAACCGGCCTGACTCCAGAACCTTTGTCTTTCCACTACCACTGCCTACTTAGCTACACTCTACCACCGAGATCTACGGAGCTATTTTGTATGTTCAGCTATTGCTGACTTTATACCAAAAGGATACTGAGTTTTAGCAAATACAATCATTGTAAGAAAAAGCAATACACTAGGATTCTACTCCCAAATATCATGTAAGACAGTAAAGAGCTGCTGTACTGTTTCATCCATTGCCTTTTGATAATTGTCTGTTTATGAAGGTTACATGCATTCTTCTATAAAGAAGAAGAAGAAGCAGTATGATCAAAAATTTAAAAAAAATAAAAATTTCTGAAATTGAAGACATTTCTAAAAATCAAAGGAAGAGCTAGCTTTACTGAAAGTCAAGGTGTCCAATGAACAAAATGATAAATTTCTTGTGTGGGGGTTTCACTTCTTCGTGTTAATAGATTTTATTATATTGTAGAAGAATTTATGGCATCATTATCTTATTCAAAAGATCTACACATTCTGCATATACGGTATTATAATTTTTATAAATAAAAGTTGCCTGAATTCACAAGCAAGGCAAAATGTGCTAATGGAGTCAGAAGGTAGTTGAGAATATCATTTGTAACCTCTGGTCCCGTCCTCTGAGCATTGCATTTCATAGGTGCTCAGCCAGCATACTTTTTGAAGGGAGCCATGCTACCAAAAAAAAAAAAAAAAAAAAAGAAAAGAAAAGATGACATTTGCTTTGTTATATTAAAACAATCCAAGAATCGTATAGTAGCTCCTGAGATGAATTTCTTGGGGAAAAGTGGAGTGAGTTTTAATATTATCTCACAAATATATTTACATTTTATGACATTTATTACATAGGTTCAACTAATAAAAAAGTAAAAAAAAATTAGAAACTATGGAAACTTTGTAATTCGACCAAAAGTGTGTCATCATACGTGGTTTGTAGAATGAACCGCTTTCAGACCAATACTCTTTAATGTCCGCATTTTTTTGATAAATTTGCCAACAAGGTTCCTTGGCAAAGTCTCCTTAATGCACATTGAATAAATAGGAGAGATTCGAGGTGCAAGTAAACTAATAAAATCTTCTGCTCGTTATTTTAAGAAGATGTCACCAACTGACCAGGAGTACTTCACTTCATCGGCTCTGAAATCTTTAACAGGCTTGTGAAATATGTCATAACTAAGTGCATGTAGTGAAAGTATGTTTTAAAAAAAAAATACATAGGATGAGTTTTATTTTCACCTCTCAGATGTGCTATGAGCGCTCAATTGGAGTAAAGATGGATTTTTCAGGTGTAGATAAATTTCCATACCAATATCTCTATGCCTGCTGTGTTCATGGCAGTACCTTATTCTGAATCTGGCCTTATTTTCACAGACCAAAAATCATGTTTCGGATAAAAATTTTTGTATAACATACCAAAGTTTAATTCATGTGAATTTTATGACAGATTTTATAAACAAGGATTTTGTTTCATGAGGCATTTTAAAAATGGGAAAAATAGGGTCCCAAATTGATTGGAATGACTTTGGATCTAGAAGTGGGCGAATAGGGCACCTGGGTGGCTCAGTCATTTAAGCATCTGACTTTGGCTCAGGTCATGATCCTAAGTTCCTGGGATGAAGTTCTGCTCAGCGGGAAGCCTGCTTCTCCCTCCCCCACTCCCTTGTGTTCCCTCTCTGGCTCTCTCTCTCTGTGTAAAATAAATAAACAAAAATCTTAAAAAGAACAAGAAGAAAAAGAAAAAGGTTGGGGGGGGGGAGAAGAAGGGATCTTGTGCTGACCTCTCTGCCCAGGCCTTCAGACATTGTCTGCTCTTGAACAGAACAACCCCTCCATGCGAGGAGATCCCTGGGGCAAGCCCCACATGCAGAGGACCTGACCGCAGCACCTCCTCTGTGGGCCCCATGAAGGAGCCATCCTGGGTGCTCTTCCCCTTCCCACAGAGCTGCCTGACCTAGCTGACACCATGTAGAATGCAGGTGAGCTCTCCCCCACCCCCTGACAAAGATGCACATTAGCAAGCAAACTGGATTAATGCTATTGTGTTAAACATGAGTTTGGGGATAATTCATTGCTCAGTAGCACATAATCAGGACACCTACAAAGACCACCAAGTACACTGAACAAGAAAAGGGCAACATCGCCCAGTGGACCAATGCCAAGGCAATGGCTGAATGTGGTCCTATCTTCCGCCTTAAGTACCCGTGGCCCTGCAGTGGAACCTGAAACCCCTGCACCTGAGCAGCAGGACTTGATTTACATTTCATACAAATATATTAGTGTATATGCTTAGCTATAAGAGTTGAGAGAGAGAGGAAGTTCCAAAATAAAATTACTTAAAAAGTAAACATAAGCTATTTGTGATATAGATGAGGTAATCTGACCAGGAAAGGGAACCAGAGCCACACCTCAAAAATGGCTTCATCTCACCAATCTATGGATAGATCCACAAAATCCTATGTCCTGAAAAACTGACCATTACCAGAGGCACTGAGCAGAAACCAGAAGAATAAATGGACTTCCCAAAAAATAGTTCTGAACACTATCTTACATGAGAAATAAGAAAAAAAAAAATTTCTGTGGTTTCACCCCAGAATATTTAAATGAACACATTTAGGGTATGGCCAGACATCAGTACTAACACACAGCTAAACAAACCCGAAAGGTAAGCAATTCTAATAGGAGACAAAGCTAATCAATGCTGATGTAGTGTCTCTAACTCATAAGTTCTCTCTTTTCTTCCCCAACCACATCTTGAAGTCCAGTGTGAATCTACTAATAGGTATACAAAATAGAAAGCCAATGAGCTCAGCTAAGGTTAAAGAATTGAACTATAAAGTAATCAGAAGTTTTCCTTTCCTACCTACCAGGTTGGGAATTTTTTTTTTTAATTTTAAAAATAGATCATATCTAACATTGGTGAGGAAATAGGGAACTAGAAATTCAAATAATATTGAAGCGAACATAAATTGGTGTAGCTTTGTGGAGACATTTTAGCACCATCCATCAGATGTAAAGGCCACACTCTCTTTGACCCAACAGTCCTGCTTCTGAAGAGTCTGCCCTTCAGAAACACTGGCAGACATGTACATGTGTTTACGTGCCCTTTGTATCTAAATGTAAAAAGCTAGAAGCAATACGCGTGTATATCAATATAGGAATAATCATTAAACTGTTTTGTACGACTTCTAGAGAATATTATAAAACCACTAGTAAGAAAGAGATATCTGCAGAGCACCTTGGTGGCTCAGTCTATTAAGCATCTGCCTTGGGCTCACATCATGACCCTGGGGTACTGGGGTTAGAGCTCTGAGTTGGGCTCCCTGCTCAGCCTGAGTCTGCTTCTCCCTCTCCCTCTGCCCCTCGCCCCACCCGTGCTCTCTCACACACGCTGTGTGTGCTTTCTCTCTCTCTCACACACATAAATAAAATCTTAAAATTAAAAAAAAAAAAAGGATGAGATATTTGCAACAACACGAATAGATCTTAAGGACATTATGGTAAGATAGAGAAAACAAATACCGTATGTTCTGAACTACACGTGTAATCTAAACACAAAGAAGTTCGTAGATACAGAGGAGAGATTGGTGGTTGCCAGAGGCAGGAGGTGGGAAGGTAGGCAAAAATGAATAAAAGGGGTCAAAATGTACAATCTCCCAGTTAGAAAATAAACAAGCCAAGGGATGTCACGTGCGTCATGGTAACTACAATGGATGACACCTGTTGCGTATTTGGAAGTTGCTTAGAGAGTAGAGCCTAAACTTTCTCAACACAAAGAAAAAAAATTCTCTGTGTATGGTGACGGATGTTAAGTAAAGTTACTGCAGTGATCATTTTGCAATATACACAAATGTTGAATCATTATGCTGTGCAGCTGAAACTAATAAAATGTCATATGTCAATTACACCTGAGTAAGAGAAGAGATAGATTTACAGGTAATGACAGATATACATCTCCAAGACATAACATTAGAGAAAATCATAAATCGCAAATTAATATATACCATATGCAGAACTTAACTAAACGTAAGACCAGTTTACGCATGTCTACATGTGTGCATGTACACTTATGAACACACACATACATGTAACGGTATGGAAAATGGATTTGGAAGGGTCCTCTCAATGATAAAAATGCGGCTACCTCTGGATGTGGGAGAATTGGACAGAGGACAAAGGAAAAGCATTCATTCACGTACTACCTGAGTAATTTGTAAAATAATTTTTTCAGTGAGAAGCGAAAATGGCCACAAGTGGACTGTGCCAGTATCTGTTTCTACTCATCCTCACTGGGGTTAAGAAATTGTGTATCTGACCTGCTCAGTTACTACAGCTCCCAATGCTTCCCCCAGCCCCCCAGCCACCCAACGTGGGGTTGATCAATGATCAAGGTTCCTGCACAGCCTCCATGCCCCACCTGCCTCTTATACAGTTAGGATTATGCAAATTTGACACAAGTGTGACCTGTTTTTCTACAGTTTTCTAAGAAAACTCAAGTTTTGTGTCATCAGTTCCCTAATTTTCACTTCTTGCTTGTGAATGTAATTCTGTTATCACTGTCTACACAGAGAAAGTTGTCAAATAATTCTCTGAAAGATGTATATAATTTCAAGCGTTTTTGCACCATTGTTTCGGTCTACCCATCATACATATTGCCACAGTGACACTTCCATTGTTACAATTGCCAGTCAATAAAAGAAACAGAGAAACATTATCGGAGAGACCTGCACCATGTGTATGTCTATTTCATTTGTATTCAATGTTCCGAAAATGGTGTATTTCTAGACTAACTCCACACTGAGAGGAGCTTTGGAAAGATTATATTTGTAAATGTTCATCATCTCGGAAGCATTTATTGAACTCTTCCTATATGTATAAATATGTTCTTAGCATTCTGTAAGGGTTATGAGCGACGGAGTACAATTCCTGACCTCAAGCAAATTTGAATTCACTAAGAGATATAACATCACTGACATCTGAGGCAAATTCTTATTGACATTTAATTGTTGTTTATTAAAAAAAATTCACTGAACTCTCATTATTATTGGTTGGGAACAAGTCTAGACCCTTGAACTAGATCAGGGTGTAAAACAGAAAAAAATTAAAAATTTTCTTCCTTCATTTTGTTGTGGGAGAAACAGACAATAAGAATTAAATAACGGAATTATAATACCATTTAGGTTTCATGATATGGAAATGTTACAGATGCTTAATAAAATGGGTGGAAAAAAGATGTGCACCTCGAGAGAATAGGCAGGAGTGGGAGCTGTGGGGCAATTTTAGATCCAGGGGTGAAGGAAGCCCCCGGTGAGCAGGTGGCATTCAGAAACAGATGAGACTATGTCCACGAGCAGTTACGTGCCTGGTTGATGACCAGTGAAAAGGCAGGGTTCTGAGTTACAAAGGGTAAGTGGTGGTTACAGAAAATAAAGTGGGTGTGCAACAGATGAGGTCAGATCACACAGGACCTCAAAGGCTATTACAAAGATTGACATACTTATTGAGAAACACAACACAACAATACAAAACAAAAACTTGGTTTGAGCAGAGCGAGGACATTCTATAAAGAGATGCCTAATCACTGTGAATGCTGTCTTAATGACAGAGGGTAAGAGAATGAGAGTAAAATTATGGCACCAGTTATGAGGTTGTTGGAATAATCCAGAAGAAGCATGCTATTGTTGAGGCCAGGGTGGAAGTCGGAGTGGTGAGAAGCGGTTCAGACTCTGGACAAACATTGTAGATCAGTTTAACAAGATTCACTGTTTGAAGGAAGGTTTGAAGGAAGAGTATGAGGAAAAAGAATCAAGGATATTGGCTAGTCAAGATGACCTGTCTTTTACTTTGGCCCTATTAAAACGACAGAGGAAGCACAAGTGAAGAACAGTCAGATCTAACTAAGGTTGTGGACAAGGGAAGAGAGCACGCACAGCCAGCAAGAGGCAAGAAGGCAGAGGACCGGAGCAACAAAATAATTACAGCAGAACAGACACACAAGCATGAATAACCTCATACGAACATATGTGACGTGGAAATATTTGCGGGATAGGGTTTTTTAAACTAATACAAAATAGACTCAAACGATCATTGCCCACATCCAAAGTCACTCTTTTCACTTGTTCAGTCCCACAAATTACTGTGCCTCAGATCTTGCGAAACTTCTTTTGCCATTGTTTTCAGAGTCCGCGGCATGACCTTTGCAGTACATGCAAAGTTGACAAATCTTTAACTTTTGAAAACTGATTTTGTTTTGGAAACAGTGAAAGTCTTTTGGAGCCAAATTGAGTGAATTAAGTGAGTGATCAGGCTATGTAATTCTATTTGGGGTCCCAAACGAGGTGTGATTATAAAGTAATGAGACCTATTTCCTTGAATGACTCATAAACTGGCTCTGAAGAAAATTCCAAAGGAAGACTTACACAATTTGGAATTAGGGTCAACTTCATCAGGAAGGGGCTTCTGGAAAGAGTGAGTTTCAAATCAGGCTTACGGCAGCAGGCGGAAAGGTAATGGATTAGCAGTCACGAGGAATGACCTGAACAGGTAGTACTTACATTTCTGCAGAGATTTCAAATTTAAAATTTTGATTATTATTTGCATGTCCCACCATTCATCCTTAAAATAAATGTGTAAAGGAGTAGCACAGAATTACTGCATTTTAAAGAACACAAGACTCTCTATTGACTCACTACCTCCTCTGATAAATTAGGAAATCAGACCTCCAGAATTTAAGAAACTCGTCCCAAATCACAGAGATGTGGAAAAACAAAACAAAACAAACAAACAAACAAACAAACAAACAAAAAAAAAACCAAGTAAAATTGATGTCTCTTGTCCTAACTCAGAGTGCTCTCTCCCAAATTGTCACGGTCCTAAAAATTGGACAGAAGCGAAACTGGACGCCAGAACTCCTGTTTCTTCATGGCCCGCTGTCAATTGTTTCAATTTACGTACAGGGAGAAGAAAATCATATATTTTCTCCAAAAGGCTCGGGGTCAGTGTTTCTCAACCACGTACAGAACAAGCCTCCTACAAAGACTTATCTGGCCCCAAATGCCAGTCATGCTGAGATTAAGAAACACTGCCCTAGATGTAGAGCTACAAGTCATGGGTAAACTTGGGAACATGAGCATATCATAATAAATAATTTGTATACATATAGTCCTTATACAAAACATACTGAGGCCAGGAAACATGGGTAGAAACTCATCCCTAAGGTTTAGGGTTATTAAAACTTATTGAACATGAATATATTTGGACATTTATCAGTATTTATTTGGGGGGCTTATCTTTGTATCATAGAACATATAAGCTATTATCTACAAACAGCCCAATACATGTAGTTCTTTTTCAAAGAATATATCTCAACTTTTGCAATTTGGGGGGTATAATAGCATTCTTATTTAGACTCTAAGACAGCTGGGCCAAGGTGTGAAAAATATTGCCAGAAGCTGGGGCTGGTGGAATCGTCCATAGCCAAGTGTGTAAGGAAGGGAAAAAGGTCAATTAGCAGAAAAACATGGTTCTTTGCTAAAAGCCTAGATGTGTATAAAGAAGAAAATCTCATTTGGAAAAGGGGTCCAGTGACACTTGATTTTGTCTAGCATTTATGTGAGAATTTGAATAAAATATAAACATAATGGAAATGCCAAAATTGGGGGATGCAAGGCTATATACATTACTGGTAGCTGCCTAAACTGAAATTGGACATATTTCTAATCAAATTATTCTTTTAGGTATGTTAAGACATGCTTTTGACTGGAACTTGCAAATATAATACAAATGCAAATAATTTCCATCAGAATAAAAGTCGATAATGGCATTTAATATTTTGAGATTTTATCTTTTATTAAAACAAATGTTCTGTCCCTTCCTATGGACATTGTCATTAATTTGTAATTTATGAATCTTTATTACTATTGAGAAATTGAGTCTTATATTTTATAAATGGAATATATGTATATATATATATGAAAACAGTGTCAAGAGAATTTGTTTCTCAAAGCTGCATTTCAGAACTCACCAGATTGTGTGGCTGTTGAAAATCGATTTTCCCTCACCTTGTGGTCTGTACATGCAGTTTTTATTTTCCAAGGGGAAACACCTGCAATCAATTGATGAACTGCTGTTTGTGGATCCAACTGTCACTGGGGCCATGCGGTGGCAAAAGCCTCATTAACATGAGGAAAGCGCCTGCAAATGTATAATTGAGATGCAAACCATGAGCCCATACGTTATTGTCTCTGCAGATTCTTTTTTCAAAAAACAAGCCCAACTTTTCAGAACTAGTCATCCTGAGCCTTATCCAATGAATACTACCATTTGGTAGTACTTTACTGAGTAAAGACCCACTCTTCTATTTCTCCTTTGTCAGCTCACAGAGCCTTTCCAGTATCTTCTCCCCAAACAAACAGCCAGGAAACTTCACTGGATCTCACAAAACGTATTGAGTCTTACAGTCTGCTCAGTGTAGGTTTTGTGTACAATAATAGTCTGCATTGTCACAGCTGGTATGAGTACTCTATGGCAACTTCTTCTAAAAAAAAATTATAGAAAATGAGAAAAGGATTCCTCTTGGGGAATTATGGCAAATTTAATAATTGTCCACAATTTCTCCAAGTTTCTCAAAGCTGTCTGGTGTAGCCTTGTGTTAAAATAACCCCAGCTCTTATAGCATCTTCATGAAAGAATGGATATAAGTGAACTAAGACATCGCCCTGTATGATCTACTTGTTTTCCCAAGAGGATTTAGGTTACGCTGCTGAAGCTCACCTAGCTAATGAGAGGTAATGGCAACTTGAGTCCAGGTCTGTTTTGTGTTCCATGGGGACAGGACTAAGCCCCAGAAACATTCATTGTGTGCAATGGCCAAGATGAAGAGTTGTCAAGATGTCAAGAATTTCCTCATCTGGTCAGTTTTGGAAGTGACGTTAGCAACATCCACGGCACATGGATTACATTCCCAATAGCCTTAGAAGGAACTAAAGTTTGCGTGATCTTCAAAGGACTTTTTTCACCAAATAAACTTCAATTAAGCACTGCCATGTCTCTGGTATCTCGCTCAACACTCAGTATACCATGGTGAATGCCATAGAGCCCTACTTCCAAAAACTGTGCAGATCCGGGTGGGAAAGTTACATGAAGTTCTGTATCATAAAATAATGTGATAGATGTTCAAATGAAAGTAGACGATGGGGACAGTGGCCACAGATGGGAAGAGATGTTAAATTCTATTTGTAAGGGCCAGTGACGTCTTCCCAGGCAAAAACAATAATGTCATATATTTGAAATGTGGTTTGGTTTGGTTTTACTAATTTACCAATTGGTATTTGGTAATTGGTAATATGGTAATTTACCAATTACCATACTATATTATGTAGGTTCTTTGAGAGCTAGGTTCCCATTGAGCAATAATGTGAACATTTTAAAAGGGCAATGGGACATTTTTATTGTTTATTTTTTCTTTCTTCATCATATAATAAAATAAAAGTAAAATAAATACCAATGCAAATGCTTCCTCCCCTTTCTACTCCTAAATCCTGGTAGTGTTTCCAAAAAAGCCTTCTGGCCATCCAGAAAAAAACTAATTCCTGTCATAGTTGTTGAAACTCTGCATCATCGGGTCAATTATAAAGGAGCATGAGAAGGACGTAATAGGAAGTGCCTCTGGGGAGAGGAGGAATGAAGAAGGATGGTAGGAATGGAGGGAATGTGGAGCAAGAGCTGGGAGGGAGAGAATTCTCTGGACTTGACTTCATACTTCATACATATGTATGTATATATATATATATATATATATATATATATATATATATATTGTTAGTCACCATACAGCACATTAGTTTTTGATGTAGTGTTCATAGTGGTCTATGATTCATTGTTTGTGTATGGAGGGCAGGCATTGCATGGAACACTGGGTGTTGGACTTTGCTCTAAAAGGAAGCGGGGCCATTCGGGACCTAGGAAACCCTGAGGGAACGAAGTCACCTCCTTCATCCTGTGATCCTTGCCACTGCTGGTCTGAGGGCAAGGGAGCTCTCATTGCCTACTCTTTCAGGAACTGGTGGAGGATCTCCTTGATCAGCTTCCGGTATCTCCCTTGTAAAAACTCACCAGGAATGACAATGGTCCACAACTCAAGATTTTGCCTCAAGACAGTATGACTCATTGGTATGAGTGATCATTCCCCAGCCTGACCTGAGCATCAGACATCACAAATGCCCAGGACACTAAACTCGAGTGGTATGGACTCAATTTTGTCCTCCCCAAATTCATATGTTGAAGCAATAGCCCACAATGTGGTTGTAACTGGAGGTGGGGCATTTGGGAAGTAATTAGGGTTATGTGAGGTCATGAGAGCTAGCCCTCATGATGGGATTTGCGATTTAATAAGAAGAGATAGGGAAAAAGATTACTTCCTCTTGTTGTGAGGACACAGCAAGAGACTGGCCATCTGCAAGCCAGGAAGAGAGCTCTCACCAGGGAACCAAATCAGCCAGCACTCTTGTACTTCCCAGCCTATGGAAGCATGAGAAAATAATTTCTGTTGTTTAAGCCACCCTGTCTATGATAATCTGTATGGCAGACCAAGCAGACGAAGAGATCAAGTAAGTGGGGTATCTGATAGGGTGATTACTTACCACATCTATACTTTGACCAAAGTGAGGGAAGCTTAGAGGCTGGGTTGAACCAATTTAAGATGCCCTGAGGTGAGCTGATGGTCTATGACCTGTACTCTCCATAGGCTGGGAAAATGGAAAGAGCTTTGATGCTTCACTATGTGCCCTCTCCTTCTCTCTCAAGTAATCAGGCTTCTTAAATCTCGGACCTAAGAGTACATATATTTAATATGCGAAACCTAGAAAATGTCTAGCAGGATTAGGCAGAAACGTCTGTTTCTATTATTATCTATGAAAATATTTTTTCAAGAGATTAGATTCACAGCTACTGAGCATTTCAGGACATAACACAAGACATGTTCTGCTGAAGTTCTAAAATACGGTTTCTGAATTGTTGAAAGAGGATTGTCTAAGATCCAAACACTCCAAAAGGGAGTTACTAACATGGAAACATCTGTTATCTGCTGGCCATTCTTTTCATGGATTCCTTTCCCAAAGGTTAATGGACTGTGGTGTGTTCTTATAGTGACCCAAAGGATATGAAAGAATCCAGCATAAAAAGAAAAGATGAGTAGCTTCCATAACCAAAAGAAGTTTGAAACAACAATGACCATGCTTGTTTTCTGTGGACACAGTTTAAACGTGGATGGTAAGGTGGGAAGATCCAGGTGATGAGTCTGCCCAGTGAGGACAGGTTCTCAGAAATAGGATTGGGTTTGAAGCCAGAACCAGGTGGGTGCTGAGTAACTCTGGCAGGTTCTTCCTTCACAACCTTTAAATTCTAATTTAATTTGTTATAAATTGAAAATATCTCAGGATAGTTTGGAGGAAAATTTTAAATTGTAGGTATATACATACATATATGTTTAGTATATATGTATATACTCCTTATATGCAGGTGTATATGTCCCTATATTTATGTCTCTATTCATATATATGGGTATATGTCTATGTGTATAAATGTATATATATGCAAAAGTTACAGAGAGAGAGAGAGAGAGAGAGATGATAGACAGATGATAGAGGAGAGATAATGAAGAGAGTTAGCCCAATTCTCAGTAAGTGCCACTTTCCTGCCTGCCATTGTGATGCTTGCTGTTGTGTCAGAGATGGCCAAGCCCTTCAGGGTACTAGCTCCCACCACCAACAGACGCAGGGTCTGGACAAGAAACCGGTTCTGCGTTGTTGCTTCCGCCCTGGCCCAGCATGCACCCCATCAGACCATGATTGCTTGTTAAGCTGCCGGACCTACTGGTGGTTCCGTTTAGGAGAGGATGGTATCGATTCTCTCTCCTCCACATCTCCCAACGTGATGAGCGCTGAGTAGGCACTAGGTAAGGCTTCCTTGCTAAAGGTAATAACTGAACAGCTGAGTGAATGAACGAATGAATAGTCCATCAGTCCACAGGAAGACACTGCTGAGACTTAGTTTGTAATCATGGTGACAAAGTACTCAAGAATAATTCAGCGGGCAAAACGGTAAGGAGCCGGGGGGAGTTGCTGCCTCTGAGCCCCCCAAAGTCAGGAATGCCGCACCAGGAGTCCAAACCACTGTAGGGCAGAGCCACAGGGATAACAAAAGTAACAAAGGAGCAAGTGCTGAGGTAAAGGGGTGGGTGCCTGAAGAACAGACACAAGCACATTCTAAGTAGATTTTTAATTGTTTCGCAGTGTTGCCTATACTTTCTACTTTTCATACACAGAGCAGGAAAGCCCAGGACGTTTTACCAGTTCTGATTCCTGGATCGTCCCCACAGCCCTGGAGGAGGGGACTTGCTCAAGTTCTTGCAATGTCCAGATGGCATTCATTTCATTTGCAGGGTAGCTAACAAAGCAAATACTTCCACCCATAATAGTCAACCTCCTGCCCCATCTCTTCCCAGGTTATGGTTTTCAACCTTCTGCTACATTAAAATCATAAATGGCCATATTCAAAGTTCAGGTTGACACCATTAAATGTGCTAGCCATTTCGGTGTCCCCACAGGCTTGTAGGCAACTCAACTGTGCACAGCGGCCTCACAAGGGTTGACTTGGTCCACATCCCCTGTTGTATTTCTACGCGACAGCTCTGTGAGAAATACTAATTGATCTTGAGATGGCTGCAGTACAGACACAAAACAGCTTGTAGTTGCTCCGTCACTGGGGGTTCCTAGGGGAAGGGAAGAGGTAAGGTGATTAACAGCCCTGGCAAGGCAAGCTTTATCTCAAATGAGATGCTTATGTAAGACAATCTGGCTCTTCTAATTTTCCTTTTCTGCTTGTGTTTTATTAGAGGTCAGAAGGAAAGTGCATTTGTAGGTGAGGTTTCTCCCTGGTGCTCTGACTTATTTTATGGCTCTGCTCTCCAAGCTAAGATCCAGCGGCTCAGAGGGGAAGGAAGAGCACTAGATGAGGAGTCAGAAGGATTATGGTGGGGCCTCAGCTTTGTGAAACTGGGCAAATCACTCCATATCTGAAAGCCTCTGCGTCTTCATCTGAAAAATGAGATAAGTCTATGCCTCACCTTCTCCTGCCTAAAACCATCTTGCTGTTCTTTGAGCACTAACCTCTATTAGTAAAAAAAATTGAGCCTGTCCTTAAACAAATACGAATTTATATGTTTGCATGTGTTACACATTCATTAATGCTTTAATATATCATGTATGTTAGCCATGAACAAAAAATAGAAATTTCAGAAGCTGACGCTAAAATAAAAGAATATTTCCTTCCCACTCCCAACCTGAGTATTCCCCTGGGACACAAGCTCACCACTTTGAAGATAGTGCCCTGGACATAGTATTTATATTTGTCTAAATGTGGCTTCTTCTTTTTTCTTTTCCAGAGTCTTGATACTCAAAGGGCTGTCCCTGGACCAACAGCATTAGCATGACCTAAGACATATCAGAAATGCAAAATCTTAGGGGAACCTGGATGGCTCAGTTGGTTAAGTGCCTTACTCTTGATCTCAGTTCAGGTCTTAATCTCAAGGTCATGAGTTTGAGTCTCATGTTAGGTGTGGAGCCTACTTCAAAATATATATATATAAACAAACAAACAAAAAACACACAAAAATCAAGAACCTCAGACCCCCCACCCCTTACCTGCTGAAACAGAATCTGAGTTTTGATGAGATCTCCAGATTTACACCGACCTAGAGCTTTTTCCTTGAGTAAGCTGCCTTCATTTGAGTGTCTAAAAGATCTCTGCTTTCTATCTTTCAAGACTACAGGGGCACACAAATGTTAATCAGTCCTTCCCTGACTACCTCACGCCCATCCTGCGTTAGCTGCATTGACATTTCTGATCCTATGTACCTTATTAATGTGCTTTGGTATAGTGACAGCTCTTAGATGCTCACTAGACTCTGAGCTCTTCACATCGGGAACATTATCTTGACCATATCTGTTAGTCTTCTTGACAGTCACAGGAGTCTGTTATCAGAATCAAATGATATCTTCTCTGTGAAAAGACGACCATTTATTCATGCATTCAAGAAATATTCCTGCAGCGCCAACAGCCCCCACCCCCAACCTCTGGGATTCTAGGAAAATTCCCAGCCATGCAGTAGAAAGAAAGCGGGGGACAGCCCTCCCCTTCAGGCCCTCCAGGTATTAAATATAAAAAGTCATGAATTTCATCATCTGCCCTTGGTTGTTCCTGTATCAGTACTTTGGCCCCAGGCATTTTGGAGAATAATAAGCTTCTGTGGGAGCTCAGGTGTTCTCTCTTGGGACTGCTGTTGAGCTAGAATGTCCCGGTATCTTGTCCAGGAAACCAGTCTCTTGGTTTTCCTAGGACACCAACTTGGTTCCCCAGGCCCCAGACCTTCTCTTTCTCATGTATGGGTTGAACTACTTTCAGCTGCAAAAGAAATGGAAACTTATTTACATTTTCAGTGGGGAATTCAATAAATAAACCCTGAAGAATGGCTTAATAAGAATTTAAAACAAATGCAGTAAAGAGAAGTGGGCTTGGCAAAATGTTCTTCCTTTCATTTGATAGATCCCTCTTGCACTGACCTCTATAGCATGGTTCAACGAAATTGCCTCCAATTACAGAAAAAAAAAAAAAGGTTAAAATGAATTTGTTACTACTACTACTACTATAGAGTGGAGTTTCAGAGCACCTTGTATCATGGCCTAAATAAAAACTAGAAGTCCAGAAAATATGCTCTAAAAAACAGACTACACCATGTTTGGTTGACCATCTGTCATGGTAGAATACTTAATCTCTAAATAAACACATCTAGTTAATTCCAGCAGTTCAGAACAATTGCTGCACCTTGCCAGCTGAAAAGCAGATCATTACTCCTTTGTTACAAATAGAGGAACCAAAGCATAGTGGGGAAAAGAGCCCTTTTGTGAACTCTCATTCCCATGTGATGTAATGGGAGCTTTCTGGTACTCACCAGCTCTTACAATCTCACCTTCAGTAGCTTCTGTCCTAGCTAGATCTGTCACACTCAGTACACAACACCTTAGATAAATTTTCTCTAAGACTGCCTTTCTTCCGTAATTTTAATGTAATATTTCTAGAGTACTTATTCATAGATTAACTTTTAGCCTATTACAGCTGTAGTTTCTTTCCTCCACTGCTTAAGTTTCTTAACCTAATTTGTAGCATAGAAGTGCTGATGCACAGCTCCATGTGAAAGGCATTTCCTGGAATTGTTCAGTGTACAACTTCTACTACATTACATAGCAGCACTGTTTTTACTCTTTTTCTCAATTTTGTTCTTAAGCTTTCAGTATTTTTGGTTTATATGTTTTTCTCTGTGATTTTAATTTGTAGACTGTTTTGATAGGTAAAGTATTAATCTCAGAAGAAAGACTGGTTTTCTAAAGGAAATGCTTAACCATAATAGCATGAATGGTGTCACTATAATTACCATTTAAAGAGGGAAGCAGAGAATGAGGCAGAGTGGTGGACTCATTAATTTCCCTGCCTTTAACCACGGAGATTCAGATCCGGCTCAGAGAGAGAGGCCAAAAGCCATATCAATCTGTGCGATCAATGTTTAGCATAGTGAAATGGAATGTCACAGAGCCAAGGAAGGAACAGGCTGCTCTGCCACCATGTTGACCTTGAAGCAACAAAATAGAAATGTTAATTACCATTTGGATTATCATTCTGTAATGATGTCTTTATTATGATAATCATTAAATTTCAAATAGAGTTAAACACATTAAATCAGATCTTAAGATCCTACTGCTTTAGTTTGTAAAGATACCTACACCAAACGTGTCTTTGAGACTAAAACGTATATAGTAATCTAGTTTGGATTTGCTTATGAATAATTTTTGTGCACAAAAAGTCCAGAATATAATATATAGAATTTATAGTCTTAGTGCTTCTGTAAAAACACTTCTTTAAAATCTCATGCTACAGTATATTTTTAATAAGCATGATTTATAACACTTTTACATGAAAATAAAAAGAAATATATATGGACTGTATGGGGAATTACAAACATTTTAAATAGGGAAAAATCTCTTCAATGTATTTATTATTTTCACCAAGTGGCACAGTTCTTAGGAAATGGAAACTACAATAAATGATTGAATGAAACATTTCAGTAATTTTTATCAGACCCGAATAAAGCTATAATAAAGCACATGCCAATATTCTTACAACATTGGAGGACAGATTTGGGGCCCAGTTAAGTATTACCCCAGAATTTTATTTTAATTTTATAGACAAATGAAATAAACAACAGAATTATATTATTTGGTTATTGTGTGCATATCCTTGCATATTGTACGTTTTTCCTATATACATTTGTCAAAATATATATATACATCTTTTTATGATATATATTATATACTTTAATATGTCTTTTTTATAATGAAAAGATTGTGATTTGAATATGTATTCTGAAATTTCCTACTTCTCTAAACTCAAGCAAATTTTTAATCTCAGTTTCTTTAGTTGTGAAACGTTAATAATGAAATCTACCTCCTGAGAGAGGGTTGAGCATGTAAAACTCTAAGCACCTAGCAAATCTCATTACTCTCTGGATGTGGCCGTGACCTAGCCTGGAAGGTGGAGGTGTGGGCAATGCAGGCATCTCTTTTTACACGAATTTCCCACAGATGTTCACCTGTGCTCCCCTCTTGCTCTTTCTGGATTTATTTTCTCTGGTTCTGGAAGACATATGTGGTTCAATTTTCCCTTAAAATCCCAAACTTGAGTTTTAGCTAAGAGGGTAAATAGGAGAGTATCCACAGCTTGCTTTAGTTTATTTGCCTAGTTAATTTATTTTTTGTTTTATTAATTTGCCTAGTTAACTTAACAAAAAAGAAAAATATAGTGTAGAGGTTTCTATATGGATGTTTGGCCCAAAAAGCCAATTTAGCAAGAGCCATCTTGCGTATGATTGGCAGGTCATAAACCTCACTGAGAAAGAAACTCAGTAACACACCAGACTCAGCTAAGACCAGGTACTCCATAGTATGTGCGAACTTCTAATACTATGCCGAATTTTTTTTAAGATTTTATTTATTTATTTGAGAAAGAGAGAGCATATGAGTGGGAGGGAGCAGAGAAAGAGGGACAAGCAGACTCCCTGCTAAACTCCATCCCAGGACTCTGAGATCATGACCTGAGCTGAAGTCAGATGGTTAACTGACCACCCAGGTGCCCCTAATACTATGTCAATTTTTAAGAATTTTTGTGTACTATACTGACATCATTTTTAAAATGTTTAACTGTGGTAAAATACATAGCACATGAAATTTACCATTCTAACCACTTTTAAGTATACAGTTCAGTAGTGTTAAGCATGTTAAAATTATTGTATAACCAATCTCTGGAACTCTTCATGTTGCAACACTGAAACTGATACTCATTAAACAATATTGGCATTCATTTATTTCTACCTAAATAAAAATGACATAAAACAAGGCCTTAAATAAGATGATAGAGTACTAAAACACCCAAAGCAAATATATGACAATTCACATTACCACTGGATGCCTATACCCATGTATAGTATTTTATTTAATACTCAGAATTAACTGGTATTAATATTTAATAATATTATTTAATTAATACTCATATTGTGCCTTGCTTTCTCCTGTTGAAAAAACATTACCAAAGAAGGAAACCATATTGCATGAGCCACAACTTTGGTAACTGAGAATCCAGATTTTCTCCCTGCTCTGGATAATGTCCTAGACCCTATCTTTCCATCCCTCTGCTTTTCTCATAGCTTAAACCCTATTCACTCTTGCCTGGATTATTGAGTGAACATGCTAATCCCCTAGTTGCTAGTGTACTTCAATTCCTCTCTTTTTCATGTCTAAAGAGACCCACGCCAGATGCAAATCTAACAAAGTGATTTTTGCCTACGGTCTTACAATGAGCTCCTATAACATTTAATGGCAAAAGTAAAAACGCTTCCTGTTTCTTTTTAGCTTTAATGAGATAATTGACCAGCACATAAAAGAGGTATACAGACTGGTGAGAGTGGACATTATGTGTACACCTGTAGAATTATCAAAATAACCGAGATACTATACAAGCCCATCACCCCGAGTTTCTATCCTCATCTCCAGGCAGCCATTAATAATGTAACACTACAGGGGTGCCTGGGTGGCTCAGGTGGTTAAGTCTCTGCCTTTGGCTCAGGTCATGATCTCAGGGTTCTGGGATCAAGTCCTGCATCAGGCTCTCTGCTCAGTGGGGAGCCTGCTTCCCCTTCTCTCTCTGCCTGCCTTTCTGCCTACTTGTGGTCTCTCTCTCTCTGTCAAATAAATAAATAAAATATTTTTTTAAAAACGTAACCCTACAAAAAATAAGCAAACAACAACAAAAAATTAGCTTGCAGTTTCTACAATTTTGTATAAACAAAAATCATAAAGGATGTATTTTTTCTGACTTCTTTCATGAAGCATAATAATTTTGAAATTTCTCCATATGGTTGGGTCTATCAGTAGTTGTTCCTTTTGGTTCTTGAGTAAGAACCCAATGAAGAGATGATCTGTGTATCCATTCATCAGTAGACATGTATTTTGTTTTCACTTTAGAGCTCTTGTGAACAAAGTGTTGTGAACAATTATGTAGAAGTCTTTGACTGAATATATGCACTATTTCTTTTGAGTAAACACCTAGGAGTAGAATGACTAGCACATATAGTAGATATATATCTCATTTTTAAGACAGACTCAAACTGTTTTCCAGAATACCTGTATGAGCAAAGTATGAGCATTCCAGTTGCTCCACATCCTCAAAAATACTTGGTATGATCAGACCTTTCTTATTTTTTTTTTATTCTTAACCATTCTAGGCAGTTATGTAAGTAATATTTTATTGTAGATTTAACTGACATTTATTTAATAACTAATACTGGACATTATTTTATGGACTTATTGGCCATCTATATATTTTCATAACCAAGGTGTTGGTTCAAAACTTTTGCCCATTTGAAAAAATTTAGTTATTTGTCTCTATAGTTCAGTTGTAGAGTTTTTGGTATCAATTCTTTGTCAAATATATGTTTTACAAATATTTTCTCCCCATCTGTATTTTATTTAATTTTTATAACAGTGTCATTTGAACAGTAAAAGATTTTACTCTTGTTAAAATTCAATTATTAAATTTTCTTTTTACACTTTGTGTTTCCTGTGTTCTAAGAAAATTTTTCCCAAACTGAAAGTCACAAAGACTTTTCTCCTGTGTTTTACAGTTTTATAGTTTAAGCTCTTAAGTTTAGGTATAATCCATGTCAGCTGAAGTTTTGAATTTATTGTGAGGTCAGATTCATTGTTTATTTTTTGCAGATGGCCATCAAAGCATTCCACCATCATTACTGAAAAGGTTATGATTTTTATTAAATTATCTTGGCACCGTTGTCAAAAATCCATTGACCATGTATTTATGGGTCTATCCAGACTCTATTCTGGACTTTACACCTGTACTGATATATTTGTTAAAACAAACTCCAACACAACAGTATCTTAATTACTGTAGCTTTGTATAAACCTTAACATCAGAGGGCACATGACCTCTAATTTTAATTTTCTTATTCAAATATGTTGTGGCTATTCTAGATCCTTTGTATTTCCATCTGAATTTCAGAATCAGTTTGTTAATTTCTACAAAAGTCTACTACAATTTTGACTGGGATTGCATTGAATCTATAGATCATTTGCCAGGAGTGTAGACTTCTTATAATGTGTCTTGTGATCCATGAACAAAACTCTGTAGGATGTCCTATCTAGATAATCACATCATCTGTGAATAATGGCAGTTTGAATTTTTTCTTTATAGTCTCAGTGCATTTTATTCGTTTTCCTTGCCTTACTCTACTGTTTATAACCACTAGTATACTATTAGTAGAGATAATGAGTGTGTATACCCTTGCCTTATTCCTAAACTGAGGAAGATAATTCAAGTTTTTCCACCATCAAATATGATGGCAGCTGTACGTTTTTCAGAGCCATCTCTTACCACTCTCTTTCTGATGTCTGGAGAGCTTTTATTTGGAATGAACGTTGGATTGTTTCAAATATTTTCTTTCTTTCTTTTTTTTTTTTTTTTGTATGTGTGACCTCATTGGCCTTTGTGAACTCCCAGACTTATCTTCTCAACTTGGCAAAAACTTAGAATTCATCTGAATTCCCCCCTGCTGTGCTGTGGTCTGGAAACCCTCTCAGAAGGAAGAAAAACAATTGTAAGCCTCACCTGCTTGTTTCCTCTGTCTGGGTTCACTGCATGTGCCACCTTGTGCGTTGCCTAAAAATTGTTCTTTCATGTATTTTTCCCCATTGTTTATCTGTTCCATGTGGGAAGATAAATCCAGACCCTGTTACTTCATCAATGTCAAATATTGATGTCATCCTGTCTATTTACAGAAGCCTTATCTCTCACCAATCTCCAGCTTGCAACTCTTTCTTCAGACCAACAGATCTCCGAATGTTCCATGTCCCTTCTCTGTGTCTTCTCATACTCTGCTTCCTCTGCTAACTGTGCCTTTCTCTTCACATCTATAAATTCATCATCTTAGAAGATAAAGTCCAGCTGCTATGCCCTCTCAGAAACCTTATTTGTCATTCTGTAAGAACAAGAGTCTCTTCTGCATGCACCACACTGCCTTGTGATTGTCACTATGATATCAGTATTAACCTGCTTCCCAGACAGATTGTGGCTATTTGATATCAAGACCTCTGCCATAGTCTGCTTGCTCTCCCAATGTCTAGTTCGTAATAGGAATCAATGAATTGAGTAATAACTAACCCACTTCTCTGTCTACCTTAGCATAGTTGTGTCTGGTATTTCACTGAACTTTTCCTACTACTATAACTCTTAATATTTTAATCATGAATTAAGAAATATTTTAATGAGAAGTTGAGAAACCTGAGACTCTTTTGCTCTACAAAATGAATTAATTTTAAGTATAATACACATTTTTCGGGGCACCTGGGTGGCTCAGTGGGTTAAGATTCTGCCTTCAGCTCAGGTCATGGTCCCAGGGTCCTGGCATCAAGCCCCACATCAGGTTGTCTGCTCAGCGGGGAGCCTGCTTCCCTCTCTCTCCATCTACCTCTCTGCCTACTTGTGATCTCTCTCTGTGTCAAATAAGTAAATAAATTGGCTTTGAAAGCAATTCTAAAAGGGATTCCAAAAAATACACATTTTTCTTATTCTTAAGCTTATTTTATATAAAAGAACTATTAAGAATACTTAATATAAAATTTCCCTGAGTTTATTTGTACTCATAGGCGATACAACTGTGTTGTGATAAAATAGGAAATATATAATAATAGAGGGAACAAGACAGAAATACAACGAAGAAGAAAACCATCATCTTTGAATTTATCTTTGACACTTAAATTTATAAGTATTTATATAGTAGTCTTCCACAAAATTGGTTCACCTCATTTTACTTAGGTGCCAATGTGCCTCTTGACACTGAAATATTCTTTGGTGTATTCCATATTATTCCATGGCAATAAAAACAATTCATATATCAAGCTGTATTGCCCAAAAGTGCACATCAAGTGTCCTTCTTAATGATCTCTCTTATAGACCTTTCATGGTTCTCATTCTTGTTGTCATTGGTTGAAATTGTATCTTTCTAAAAGATACCTTACACATAGGTTTTTGGCTCCTTGAGAACTAAAGTTGGCCATTCTTGGAGCTCATTTGATTGAGAGGTAGAAAAGCTTCTGACAAGCTTACTTTGGCCTCATTTTATTTTTAGACATCAACTGGCAATAATCCAACTGCTGATTATAATATATCCGTTTACTATCATCCTAACAGATCCACTGAAATAAGAAGCAATACTTCCCCTAAATTTTCCTGAAGAGTCCCAATTTCTAATATGGTCTCCATTGACACATTTGTACACCCATACTTGTCAAGTCAGGGATCTTGTTCTTTGCACAGAAAGATGTATGTGGCAGTAGTCCACACTAATCTCTTCTAGAGTCATGTTTTTGTTTCACTGTTTGAACTTTTAAATCCATTGGAATATCATCTCTTTCCCTCTTTGTTTTTGTATCCTCCTTGTTTGTTTGAGAGCAAACAGAAAGGAAGGAAATGGAGCAGAAAAGCTCGTTCAAAGCCATTCATTTAAACCACCTTATTTTAAAGACACAGAAAGACTAACTTAACCAAAGTCTCACAAAGATAAAGAAAAGGGAAATTTAATAAAATTTATACTTGTACCTTAATTGATTATTTTAAAGAATCCTCACTGGTGTTAGGAACTACCACTTTTCTCACCCCTCACTAAAAGGAAGCCTCAGGTCTGAACATGAAAGACAGGGTGTTTATGGAGTCAGCTGAGGTCCTTGGTCGTTTACCCAAATGATCTCATCAAATCCTTGCAACAGCCTCATGACAGATGTAGAAACTACACTGAGAGAAATAAATAATTCACCCAGAGTTAAGAAACTAAGACCACGCAAGCCCAGGTTGGTTGGACTCCACAGTCTTTACACTATACAGTCATCTTTCCATTGTGCCCTCCAAAATAACTAGAAATTTGAATTTGGGGAGAGATGGGGAGAAAGATGAAGAAGACAAGGAGGAGAGAGAGGGGGAGAAAGAGAGAGAGAAAGGAAAGAGAAAGAGAGAAAGAGAACTAATGTTTATCATGGTGTTTATCGTGATGTTTATCCTGTAGTTAATTTCTGGAATATTCTTTTGAGTGTCCCTCCTTCAAACTGAGCCAACCCTCCCAAGGGCAAAGATTATTTTATCCAAGCTCATATTTTTGGTGAGTCTCACAAAGCCTGACACAAAGTAATATTGAATATATGGTCATGTAATTAATAAAATAACTGTAATAATAAACTTAAATTTATTATCAGAATTTCTACATGTTTTTTACTTAGAATCAAAAAGCAGGTCCCTAAAACAAAGTAATATCCTATATTTATAAAAACTGGAAAAGTAATTTTTTGTGATTTTATTCTTAACGTTTCAACTTCAGAGTATAATAACCAGAGATAAATTTGCACTCATAAAAACTTTATAACATGTGACTGCTGCACTGGCAGACAGGACCTTCTCAAAGCAAAGCTCCATTTTTAGTGTAGCATCACAGAAGTCTTTCTTTTTGCACCCATTCTTGCTGCAGATTAGGTACTGATGCCAACAGCCTTCCTTGTCACGCTTCAAACAACAGTCTCAGCTAGAACATCTCCCCTCTTTTCACGGTCACCAGCTTACTTTCAAATGCCCCCCATTTATTGTAACTAAGACATAGTTTAAATTGCAAACATAGCTATACCCCTATAACTTGGTGTGCTAATTCCAGAATTCCAGCCAAACTATTTATTTATTTATTTATTTATTTATTTATTTATTTGTGAACTGCGACTGGTTTAGGAATATGTGCGCACCTGTGGAGAGCCAGTGACCTATTTATCCACTTCGCATCACATTTGGCAGTAGATAGAGGAGTAAATGTGGCGACACAGGCCAGCACTTGAGGGAGGGTTGCATAGTATTGACACAAAGAAGTTCGGTTCCCTCTATAGCAATACCAATTACTCAAGTCATTGTATATCCAGGGCTGCACCCTGAATTGCTGAATGAGCGTCTAGCAATTCAGAGAGGACTTAGAAATTTTAAATGTTTCTTCTCTTTCCATCAAATTGACTCACATATGATTCTTAAGTGGTTTTCATATCCAGTTGAAAACTGAAAGCCTGTTCAGGGTCAAGTTCAGTTTGGTATTTCATGGTCCTGAAAAAGAAAATGAAATTTTAAAAAAGAATAGGATTCCAGTCTCCGTTAATGGCATCCAAAGTGCCAGCATGCACGGGTTTTACATAAAATCTAGAAGATAAATTTAACTGATGTGTTTTCCAGTTAAACATTAGCTTTAACATGGATTGTGAGACTCTAATGTTTCACGAGGGCAGGTTTGTAATTGAGACGCACAGTATTTAAAACAGGTGGAGACCATGCATAGCTTTCCTTGGAAGTTTGATGCTGTAGCACATAATTAAATAGGATTTATTGAGCAAATAAGGAAATGTTACTCCAAATTAACTCTTACAGTTATGACTGTATAAGGCACTTATGTAGTGCTTTTTGTTTTCATAATAATTGCTATCAGTTATACTGTTTCACAAATATCTTTTCCTCTATCGTTAACAGTCTCATCTCATTGAACTATAACCAAGATCAGACAGTAAATCTGGATATCAAACACACAAGGGGACAGCGCCAAAATCTTGTGTTCATCATTTACACAAGAGATACTTTAAAACTGGGTTTCAGTTCAAACAAAAGCTTTGTGTGTAGAGTAGAAATTGCTTCCCTCAAAGACGTGTATCCATGACACAGAACACAATGGTCTCTATTTTTTGACTCTCATCATCAGAGAAACCCTGGTCATAAGGAACATATGATAGGAACCTACAGGTCAAGGCATCAGCACACTATAGGAAGAGCAGCTGAAAACATGCAAAGAGCACAGGCCCTCCCCCTCAGGGTCTCTGTGTTTCCATAACACAACAATTCAAAATACTTAACTCATTTGTCACAGTTGTTTTCTTTCGTGATGGTGCCCTAACACAGTCCACATTCGAGGAACTCACAGCCAAAGAGATCACAAAGTCAAAATAAACATTTGCTCAACAGGAATGTGTCTTGAGATCCTTTCCCTGCATGTGCCAGGTCCTTGGTAAACTGTGTTCAACAGAAGGGGGAATCAAAGATTATAAAAATGTACAGGAGAGTGAGAAGCCGGGATGAGCTTTCTGGAGGTGAGGCCAGTCAAGTGAATGATGGACTGTAGATTAGTAAAGAAAAGAAAGTGAAGGAATCGGTTGAGAACCCTCTTCCGGATTCCTGTCAACATCTCCCCATGCGAAGTTCTAGGTCACAGAGAAGGACTCCGTAACTCAGCTGCCTGGAGCAATCTGCAAACTGCCCATTCAGAAACATGCTGCTGAGCAATTACTCAGTGTGTCTATGAATAATGGTATTTTTATCCTTTCAAAAAAAAATAAAACCAATATAAAATGAAAAAGCAAATTTTACTAGTAAGAAAAACCTGGGTACACTTTGTTCATTAGCCAAATACCCAGCACTCCCCTCTCTTCCCACCTCCACAAAGCTGTCAAGATCATGGCTCTCAAGAGCACAAGTGAATTAACTGATGCAGGGTGAGCAGAAGAAAACACATAAATCAGCGACCTTCTGTGCCTGTGCTCTCCAGTACTTTCTGGGACCACGGCTACTGCTGTCCTTACTACCACAGCCGCCCACATCGGTGGGGCTGAGGGTGCGGGCCACGTAACCCTATTACGGAAGCGCCTTCCCAGGCTAGACTTTACCTGTTTGGGCTGATTCAAGGCTTCCAAGAGACAGAAGACCTCAGTCCCCCTGTCCCTGTATTGTTCTCTACCACTGCCCCCCCAACATCTCCCCTGCCCTCTGGACATTTGAAAAATCCTCAAGTGGGGCACAACAGGACAGAAGGGAAATACCTGGGGCCAGGATAGAACAGTGGTAACAGGAAGGAGGTAAGACAGTAAGAATAAAAGGAGCGGTCCTAGCAACTGCTTAAGTGGGTGAGCATGATATACCTCACGCTCAGGTAACTCAAAATGCTGCTTTTCTGAATCATAAAATTCAATTCCTATTTTACTGAGTGCTTTCTCATTACACATTATATTCCTTAAGTTAATCTAGTGGCTAGACTCTACATTAACTCTCAGTCCTACAGATGACTCGGAGGCCTAGAAACCATTAGGGAAGTGGAGTCCTCTAGCACTGAGCACACGGATTAATGTTTCAGCAAACTAATTAAGGTAGAAGAGTTTTGAGCCAAATGTTACCCTAGAGGTTTCAAAAGGAAAAAGTCGGAAAAACTCATCACAATCTTTGCTTATAAACTTATAATCAAAAGCAATTTCAGAGTAGAAATAGAGATCCAGTTAATATCCCTGAAGTAAATTTATCACTGCTGATAGCCATCATCATTACTCAGAAGAAAGAGACTTTGAGGGTCCAGGCTACTCCAAGGCTCTCACTTGATAGCCCAGAAAGATAAAACATCTTTGAGCCATCGAATGGCAGACCAGCAGGCTGTAAGAGAGATACAACGTCCGAAGTGACGGCAGTGAAAACAAAGACAAGACCTTGACAAAAAGATGCAACCTGAAATGACACCAGACTTTTCAGTATTAGAAACCTCAACCAATTCAGTTCTCGGCTGCATAAAAAAATTCTACACACCAAACGCACCCTAGGGGGACACAAGGATTTGAAAAAAAAAAAAAAAAAAAAAAAAAAAAAAACCCAGCTTGTAGAAGGAATCACCACATCAAGAACAAACAGCAGTGATGCTAACAGCACTTGGAACCACTGCTGTTTGAGAAAAGTTGCAGAGGGTGGTTCTCTAAAAGCAAGTGCAAAATATCATTTAGATCAAAATGGCTTATGATAAGCACACTCATGCCTCTGCTGTTGTGTTTTCTTCCAGTCCTTAAAGGAGATAGCCGTGTTGCTGTCATATGTGTGCCATTTGTTTTAAAATTTTATTTTTTTTAGTGTTCCAAAATTCATTGTTTCTGCACCACACCCAGTGCTCCATGCAATAATATGTGTGCCATTTTTAAAACAATGTCCTCTGGAACTGTTACAATGGGTCTTAGGCTAGTGTTAAATTGGACTACAGAACAACAACCACTTCCCCTCTGTTGAGATATCTTACTAATTCACCTACATACATTCCAGATGTCCCCTTCCCTTGAGCTGGTCTGTCTCCATGCCTAACGGTGACCAACGGCAAACCTTCTGTATATTTGATACTGGTTCATTATCATGGAGACACACCACAACTGATGACTTCAATCAAATTTATGATTAGCATACTTCTCAAGTAGAGTGTCATATGTAGGCAAACATCATGAAAGAGCTTGCAGGGAGTAGTGTGTAGTGTTTCATCTTATTGAATGAACTAAGCTAACCTACCTAAATGGTGTCCCATAAGAACCTGTGAACCTTGTCCCTCCGTGGGTGGTAGCCTCCTGACTCTTACTAGACTCCAATGCAGCGTGATTCCTGACACCATCTACCCCAAGTCTGTCAACTAAACTGCAGCAGATGTGGTCCTAATCTCTTCCATGTGGAGGGAAATATCATTTATAAGTGTACTGGGGTCTTCTGCATCTCATGCAACAGCAGCTGGAAACTTTAATTTTCTCTATACAAAATGCACGCGATATGGGTGTGAAATTACAGAAGGTTGTATTAAGTCTCCAGTTCTGGCACCTCATTAAACACTTTGCAATGTATTCTCCATTTTAAAAAAGCAGACCACATGCATGAACTTGACTGTGTGTGCACATGATCCTAAAATACTCTGATGGGTATTCATCTGCAATTCCTCCTAATTTGAGTCACTTCAGTCAGGGGCTGCATTACACAAGAGAAAAATGAATTGTGAGGTCAGGATGAAAGGTTTTAGAGTATAATAAATATCCCTAATACCAAATGCCTTAGCAAGAATGATGCAGCTTGTTTGCAGTCTTAAATTCCAAAAATGACTTCTTGTTCTGGAAAAAAGAAAGGTGGGGGGGGGGGTCCTAATGTCCTTTTAAAAATGCATGATCTCAACTAGCGGAGGCCAGCTCAACACATTTTTATCAAAATAGACCAGGGCCAAGTACACTGTCAAATTAATGCTTGACATTTTTCTTAATTTTTTTTTCCCCTTAATGGAGCTGACTTTGAAAAAAGCACAATGACATTAAAGCAAATGTACACATAACATCTGAGGATTGTGCTCTCTGTGGTTGGTCAGAGAGAAGGAATGTTTCCTCCCAGCACTCTGCTCGGGAAGTGCCTGTTTTCAGTAAAGGTGAGACAAGAGATGGAATCTCTTGATGCCCCAGTTGATCCATCCCCTGCCTCCTAAATTATGATCAGTTTTCCACCCAGAGGTCCCTAAACACAAGTCAATCACTCAACTGAACAACGGGGATTTGATGCAATTTTGGAAGAAAAACTGATAAGACCTTTTCCTATATGGCCTCTTCCCTAGGGATCTTTAATGGTAATTTTATCTATATGCAATTTTTCCGTGAAGTGTTGTCTTTAAAACCCAGTCCTCCTGAAAGATGGGATCCACCATATAAAGCTCCAGTACTGTCACACAGCTGCTTTATTATGATCTGGGCTAAAAATGAATTCCTAAGATGACAAGAAGGAAGGCTGAACATATGGCTCCTGAAAACATCAATATATTTTCTGAATGATCTAATTAGACTGATTACAAAGGTTTTATAATTTTCTTAATTTTTTTTAAATCATAAAAGCAATGCCTGCTCAGAGATGAGCAGGCATCATCTTTGAGAAGTCAGAAATCTCAACAACCTTACACAGACACAGAATCAATACTGTTAGCATTTTTGTATACCTATTTCCATTACGGTAATATACTACACATATTACTTTATAGCTTGATATTTTTCAGGCAATACAACTTGAAATTTTTTTTTCTTAAGAATAGTCTCATTCAATGTGATTTTAATGGCTCATAAATAGTACATCTTCAGGACACAGCAATTTATTTAACAATTCTTTATTGTACTTTTTAGGTGTTAATATTTCTACTCTTTTATTTAAAATGTTAAAATAATGGGAAAAACTGAATGCTTTTCCACTAAGGTCAGGAACAAGGCAGGAATGTTTACTATGACCAGTGCTGTTCAACGTGGTACTAGAAGTCCTAGCCTCAGCAGTCAGACAACAAAAAGAAATAACAGTCATCCAAACTGAAAAAGAAGAAGTCGAACTCTAAATCTTTGCAGATGACACAATACTTTACATGGAAAAACCAAAAGACTCCCCCCTCAACCAAAGTTGCTAGAATTCATATAGGAATTCAGAAAAGTGGCAGGATATAAAATCAATATACATAAATTAGTTGCATTTCTATACACAAACAATGAGACAGAAGAAAGAGAAATTAAGGAGTCAACCCCATCTACAATTACACCCAAAGCTATAAGATACCCAGGAATAAACATAACCAAAGAAGCAAAGAATTTGTACTCAGAAAACTATAGAACACTCATGGACTGGAAAAAGAAATATTGTTTAAATTTCTAAAGTACCTAGAGAAAACTACACATTCAATGCAATCCCTCTCAAAATATTATCAACTTTTTAAAAAATTTTTTTCAGTGTTCCAGGATTCATTGTTTATGTATCATATCATCAACTTTATTCATAGAACCAAAACAAATAATCCTAAAATTTGTATGGAACCAGAAAAAACCTGAATAGCCAGAGGAAAGTTGAAAAAGAAAACCAAAACTAATGGCATCACAATTCCAGACTTCCAACTCTATGACAAAGCTGTAATTATCAAGTCAGTATGGTACTGTCAAAAACAGACACATAGATCAGAATAGAACAGAATAGAGAACCCAGAAATGGCCTCTCAACTCTATGGTCAACTAATCTTCAACAAAGCAGGACAGAATATCCGATGGAAAAAAGACAGTCTCTTCAACAAATGGTGTTGGAAAACTAGAACAGCCACATGCAGAAGAATGAAACTGGACCATTTTCTTACAGCATATACAAAAGTAGACTCAAAATAGATGGAAGGCCTAAATGTGAGGCAGGAATCCATCAAAATCCAAAAACCAATTTTATCGGATGATAAAGTTTATTATATATTCGTTAAGGCATAGAATGATTAGAAGTATTGATCATGTAAAATTTTGGCTTATTACTTGCCTAATACAATTAAATAAGACCAACAATAATGTTATATTTAGGTATTTCTAAATTTTATTAATTTTGATAAAAATACATTTGTTAATGAAGAGGGAATAAGAAATGTTTCTTTTCCTATTTTCTATTTCTATGTTTTTATTTTTTTTAAGGCAACAGATCTGGCCAACATCCAGACATCTCAGCCAAAAATATGAATATTTATTTTTATTTACTATAGGTGAAAAGTTTCTACCTTCTAAATGCAGGAGAATGCAGTTCATTCTCTGTGACTTACAATAATCAGAGATATTCCTGTGATGGTATGCCTGTCATTCTGTTTTGTTTCATGCAAACTTGTTGCATCTTTTTACCCCTCATTTCTGCTGATTGGTTGAGACTGTTGGCTATTCCGTTTTCCCTCTCATCAAACTGAAAGGATAGTATCCTTTTCTATTCCAGTGATGGTTACTGTATTATATATAGGACTCAGTAAGATGGACCATGAATAAGACAATCTGTATTTCTCCACAATGTCTTCCTGAATTACTTACTTCCTCCATCTCTCCTTGCTAAATTATCTCATATGATAATTAAAGCCTTTTTGCTTCATCTTTCTTCTATTCTCTTTTCCTTCCCCTTTCAGGAAGCTCTGAAATTCCACTATCTCCTCCTTATCACTCCTACACCTAGATTTTGATTAAAAATTCCAGAAATCATCAGCATTTCTATGAAAGAATGAACCTTCTGTTTCAAGAATTATTACGTTATAAAATATAAGTCTCTCCTTAGCTTTTCTTTTTTTTTTTTTAAGATTTTATTTATTTAAGAGAGAAAACAAGCATGATAGAGAGCACTAGCCATGGGGAGGGATAGAGGGAGAAGCAGACTCCTGGCTGAACAGGCAGCCCAATGTAGGACCCCATCCCAGGACCCTGGGATCATGACCTACCCTGAAGGCAGATGCTTAATCAACTGAGCCACCCAGGCACCCAGTCTCCACTTAGTTTTTATATTTCAACGATGTCATCAATTGATAGATGAATAAATAAAGAACCATCATGAAGTCTCTGCCTCATCATTTTGTTATATATTAGTGGGTTTTTTTTTTTTTTTGTATTTTCCCCAAATTAAAACAAGGGTGACAATTCTTGGTTAGAAATAGAGTTTTTCCTTTGCAGTCCTTTGTTTACAAAGTATAGATTCTATACTACTTCTTGTAGGTGTTATACTTGCAGACGAAGAATCTAATGGCAGTCTGATACACTATTTTTCTCCTTTGTGGGAACTTGTTCCCGTGTAACACAGGGTTTCTTGACCTTAGCATTATTGACCTATTGGGTTGGATAATTCTTTCTTGTAGATGCTGTCCTGTGAGTTGTGGGATATTTAGCAGCAGCCCTGCCACCCACCCATTAGATATGAATATCACATCCACCCCCCCACCCGAGTTGTGACAACCAAAAATGTCTCTAGAAGCTGCCAAATAACCCCTGGGGAATGAAATTGCCACACTTTGAGGACCACTGTTTCAGAAATTTGTAATATTTGTTTTTATCTGAGAGTTTGAGAAATTTTACCATGATGAACTTAATTATGAGGGTTTTTTGTTTGTTTGTTTTAAATAAATTTGTTTAAACATGCTTCCATTTAGGTAAATCCTTTTCAGATTAGATGCATCCTTATGGACTGGGCCAGAAGGTTGGCCTTTGTGGGATCATAAAACTCGGAAAATTCACATGAGGACAAAGCTGACCTTTTTTTGGATGAGCACATACCCCTGCCAAACTGACAGCAGATTCTTTCTCCATACCCTAAGATTTCACCAAACCATCGGTCCCTGGCCACAGCAGCCATTTGTCCCAAGAAAAACAAGTCATTCTACAGTTAATAGTAGTGTTTAAGGAAGTTTATATTCAGTCTACCATGTTCCCAAAGTGACCTCAGAATTTACTTTAGCAAACTTCTTCTTGAAAATATTAAAGAGTTTGGGAAAACTTGAGAAAGACTTAGGGAAGAGAATATTCCTTTTATGAAACTTTCTTCAACTTAAATGGCAGTATAGTAAGATTAAGCACAAAGCAGAATGAGAATTCATTTGTAAGTGATGCAAATTATTTTAGAATTCCACAGAAATCAATAGTGATTTTTAAGCCAGTATGAAAACAGTTAAGATTTTTAATAGCAGAAATAAGATCTCTCTTGGGTTCAAGCTCAAGATGAAGAACTAAGACTCTGAACTCACCTCCTCCACAGAACTCACCAGATTACACCTATTCCTCTTACACCAGATTACACAATTCGTCTTAAAGAAGAACTGAGGACTGACTGCAGAGCTACTGAACAACCAAAGATAGAATAGCAAGAAAACAGCAAGACAGATGAGGACATAGTAACAAAGGCAGCCCCCATCCCCAAGGCTGCAGACACCAGTGGGGAGGGATAGTGCTAAGGTAGCAGGAAGAGATCCCTCTGTCCTTAGGCACAGAGAAAAAGCTACAATTTAAAAGACCAACTAATGATGATGAACATTTTTTCATGTGTCTGCTATCCATTTATATGTCTTCTTTGGAGAAGTGTCTGTTCATGTCTTCTGTCCATTTTTTGATGTGATTATCTGTTTTTTTGAGTGCTGAGTTCGAGGAGTTCTGTACAGATCTTGGATATCAGGCCTTTCTCTGTAGTGTCATTTGGGAATATCTTCTCACATTCCGTGAGTTGCTTCTTTATTTTGTTGACTGTTTCCTTTGCTGTGCAATCTTGATGAAGTCCCAAAAGTTCATTTTCACTTTTGTTTCCTTTGCCTTTGAAGACATATCTTGAAAGAAGTTGCTGTGGCCGATGTCGAAGAGGTTACTGCCTATGTTATCTTCTAGGATTTTGATAGATTCCTGCCTGAGTTTGAGGTCTTTTATCCATTTTGAGTTTATCTTTGTGTATGGTGGTCAAGTTTCATTCTTCTGTACATAGCTGTCCAATTTTCCCAGCACCATTTATTGAAGAGACTATCTTTTATCTACTGTATATTTTTTTTTCTGCTTTGTCAAAGATTAGTTGACCATAGAGGTGAGGATCCATATCTGGGCTTTCCACTCTTTTACACGGGTCTATGTGTGTTTTTGTGCCAGTACCATGCTGTCTTTGTGATTAAAGTTTTGTGGTAAAGCTTGAAATCAGGCAATGTGATGCCCCAGTTTTGTTTTTCTTTTTCAACATTTCCTTAGCAATTCAGGGTCTCTTCCGGTTCCATACAAATTTAGCCATCAGGGAGATTCAAATAAAAACCACATTGAGATACCACCTTCACTAGTTATAACGGCCAAAATTAACAAGACAGTAAACAGCAAGTGTTGGAGAGGATGTGGAGAAAGGGGAACCCTCTTACACTGTTGGTGGGAATGCAAGTTGGTACAGTCATTTTGGAAAGCAGTGTGGAGATTCTTGAAGAAATTAAAAATAGAGCTACCCTGTGACACTGCAATTGCACTACTGGGTATTTACCCCAAAGATACAGATGTAGTGAAAAGAAGGGCCATCTCTACCCTAATGTTCATAGCAGCAATGACTACAGTCACCAAACTGTGGACAGAACCAAGATGCTCTTCAATGGTTGAATGGATAAAGAAGATATGGTCCAGGGGCACCTGGGAGGCTCAGTGGGTTAAAGCCTCTGCTTTCAGCTCAGGTCATGGTCTCGGGGTCCTGGGATCCAGCCCCGCATCGGGCTCTCTGCTCAGCAGGGAGCCTGCTTCCTCCTCTCCCTCTCTTCCTGCCTCTCTGCCTACTTGTGATCTCTCTCTCTCTCTGTTAAATAAATAAATAAAATTAAAAAAAAATAAGAAGATATGGTCCATATATACAATGGAGTATTATGCCTCCAACAGAAAGATGAAGACCCAGCTTTTGTATCAACATGGACAGGACTGGAGGAGATTATGCTGAGTGAAATAAGTCAAGCAGAGAGAGTCAATTATCACATGGTTTCACTTACTTGTGGAGCATAAGGAATAACACGGAAGACATTGGGAGATGGAAAGAAGTGAGTTGGGAGAAATCAGAGGGGGAGATGAACCATGAGAGACTGTGGACTCTGAGAAAAAAACTGAGGGTTTTGGAAGGGAAGGGGGTGAGGGGTTGGGTGAGTCTGGTGGTGGGTATTAAGGAGGGTATGTATTGCATGGAGCACTGGGTGTGGTGCATAAACAATGAATCTTGGAACACTGAAAAAATATAATTTTTTTTAAAGGAAAAAAAATAAAAGAAAAGACCAACTAAGACCATATAAAAGAGACAATATTAAACTCTACCAAGCAATGGAAGAGCTTCAGGAAAAGTCTCTATGTTAGAGGGACTAAAGAACTATGGTTTATGTTCCCACACCATCTTAAAAGCTTTGTTTGGAACAAGGTCTGCATACATTAGAGGCGGGACTGATCATCTCAGTGAGCTCTCCACTTCAGTGAGCTCAGGGTTCACAAGCCCACGCCAGCTGCCCTGGGATTCTGAAGTATTGAAAAGAACCTACAGTTTTGTGGAGGTTGTTTTTTTTTCTTCATAATTTTAAAATTTCAACTTTTTAAAATTTTTAATTTTTTAAAAATTTGCTGTTTTGTTTCTCTTTTTCTTTTTGTTTTTTTTCTTGTTTTCTTTTTGTTATTTTTTCTTTATTCTTTCTGTAAAAAGTCACAGTATAAAAGCCTAACTAGCATATATAGCTACAGTTCCAGTCAGCCAGCAAAAGTTAACAAGCACACACGTCTGCATAGGGGATACATACAAGGGACAACTTAGGAGAAGTAGCCATTTCATGGAATCCATGGAAACAAACACAGAACTCAACAAAGTGGAGATACAAAAGAATATGCACCACAAGAAAGAACAAGAAGGAAAAAAATATCAGAAAAAGAAATAAAACAGACATAAGCAATAGGTCTCATAAAGAATTTAAAGTAATGATCATAAAAATACTTGAGAAAAGAATGGAAGAACTCAGTAAGACCTTCAATAAAGAGATAGAAAAATGTTTTAAAAAATCAGAACTTAAAAATATGATAATTGAAACTAAGAAACACACTAGAGGGAATTAAAAATGGATTAGAGGATGCGGAAGAATGTATCAGTGATCTGATCATTAAAAAAATAAACAAATGAATAAATAAAATTACTTCCTTGAAAAAAATTTCTCTTTAGTATTGAAAATTCCTCTGATGGTAAATATAAACATAAAAAAGGGTCCACTGCCTGTATGCCATGAAAAAATAGATACAGAAGTAGAGATAAAGAGAATGTGCCATTACAAAGTAGAAAAAGATCTTAAATAGAACCCAAGGGAACCACCAAAGTAAAAAGATCTGTTCCTAAGGAATGATTTTCGGAGGTGATATGTCAAATATATTCAAATAGGTGCTAAACGAAATCAGTATGGTTTCATAATATACAATACAAGCCTAAATACAAAGGACAGAATTTCTCATTTATCAGTGACAGAGGCAAATAGAAAGTCTGACCTTAATCTTATCAGATGTGCCCTTAGCAGAGTGAGCAAGGAACAACCACAAATATCAAAAGCAGAAACAACACGGAGAAAAGCTTGGTGCATTTGTTTGACTGATAATCAGATCAACTTCACAAGATTTTCTTAGTGATTTCATTACAAAGGGATTTTATAAGTAACACTCTTTGGCATGCCCGTATCTTTTTAGCAATAATTGTTGTGAGTATTCAAATGAGCAGAAAATACCTGCATCAAAACTCAGACTATTTTTTTTTTTAACTCTTGCAATTATTGCTGCCTTCCAACAACACGGGAATAAGTTATAAGTGGGCAGCCCTGCACAATGGCAGAAAGGAACAACAGAAGGTGCAACTACCATGGGCACGTGTCACAGCTGGAAGGGAATGGGATAGTGGACATTGACATAGAGAAAATGCCATCCTTGATCTCCTCCAGAAATGGAATCTGAGGGTGGGACTGAGAGTCCACACATAAAAAAGCCAAGGTCAGACTTTAAAAAAAAAAAAAGAAAAAAAAGGTGGAATTTCCTGGGAAGTCCTCAGTCTAGTCTGTCGCATGAATAGGTGAGCCTCCCTACTAGCATTTTGGAACTAGAAGTGGTGAGTCTCAAATGGGAGACCGATGAACCCTCTAGGTAGGACTTTATGAAGGGGTAGCCTATAGCTTCTAGAGATTCTGCTCCATTAGGTCTAGGGAAGATCCTTAGAATCTATGTTTTGAAATTTATTTGGGGACACCTGTGTGGTCAGGTGGTGAAGCGACTGATTCTTGGTTTCAATTCAGGTCGTGATCTCAAAGGTCGTGAGATCAAGTCTCGCAGGTTCCATGCTCAATGTAGAGTCCTCTACGGGCTCTCTCCTCCTGCCTGTCTTCCACGTCTCTCTAAAATAAATATATAAATCCTTTTACTTTTTCTTTTTTCTTTTTTTTTTTTAAGAAATTTTTCTAAGAGTCCCTAGATTTCTTTGGAAAGCATTACTAAAATTACAGAGAGACTCAGAAAACCTGAAATTGCCTTAACCAAGCAATGGTCAAATGGACCCCTTTCCTGCTCTATTTCCCTTGGTATGCCACAAATAAAGCACATAAGTGCCAAGACTATACAGTCCTCATGGAAATAAATAAATAAATCTTGGAGTACCACTGATTCTCTCCCTGCCCCAGAGGACTAGGGGAGATAAAAGAAATCAAAGATTTGTTTTTGTTTTGTTTTGTTTTTAATTAACATATAATGTATTATTTGCTTCAGGGCTCCAGGTCTGTGAGTCATCAGTCTTACACAATTCACAGCACTCACCATAGCACATACCCTCCCCAATGTCCATAACCCAGTCTCCCTATCCCTCCCCCACCACCCCTCAGCAACCCTCAGTTTGTTTCCTGAGATTAAGAGTCTTTTATGGTTTGTCTCCCTTCCTGGTCCCATTTTGTTTCATTTTTTTCCCTCCCTACCCCCCATGACCCCCTGCCCTGTCTCTCAAATTCCTCATATCAGAGAAATCACATGATAATTGCCTTTCTCTGGTTCACTTATTTTGCTTAACTTAATACCCTCTAGTTCCATCCATGTCATTGCAAATGGCAAGATTTCAGTTTTTCATGGCTGCATAGTATTCCATTGTATGTACATACCACATATTCTTTATCCATTCACCTACCTATTGATGGACAGCTAAGTTCTTTCTATAGTTTGGTTATTGTGGACATTGCTGCTATAAACATTTGGGTGCTCGTGCCCCTTTGGATCACTACATTTATATCTTAAGGGTAAATACCCAGTAGAGCAATTGCTGGGTTGTAGGGTAGCTCTATTTTCAACTCTTTGAGGAACCTCCAAACTGTTTTCCAGAGTGGCTGCACCAGCTTGCATTCCCACCAACAGTGTAGAAGGAGTCCCCTTTCTCTGCATCTTCTTCAACTTCTATTGTTTCCTGACTTGTTAATTTTAGCCATTCTAAATGGTGTGAGATGGTATCTCACTGTGGTTTTGATTTGCAAGAAAATCAAAATTTTGAGTGCAAGAGACACCCACACATTCTTTTCTTGTGGGGAAAAAAAAAGAGTGCTAGGACAGACATGTTTGTAACATTGAGTTACTTCTTCAGCAGTCCTGGAGAGATTTAGAAGCTAGAGGAAGGCAGATCACCAAGGAAGAATCCAGAAACCCAGCCATGATCTTTCCCTCTCTCCTCCAGAGAATTATATACTCTTCATTCCTTGTAGCCACTTCAATACCATAAGCCAAACCACTGACAATGCTCTCAAGAATGTTATCTTCTTAATTACAGTGTTGATGGTAAGGTGATACGATGGTTGTGCGGTTTGAGCATGCTGTGGAAACTTAGTTCAAAATACTATTCTGCAGGTGGTTCTCAAATTTGGTGATGATGCAAATGAAATATTTAGCACAGCAATATAAAGGTTTGATAAATGGTTGTTGTTTTTGTTGCATTATTATTATTAATGACGCACCATATGAATGATGAAAGTAGGGCACCAAATGATTAACCTTGACCCATCACCCTGAGAGAGCATTAAGTCAGGCTAAACCTTCCCAACTTCAACACCTATGCTCTGGCTACTCCCTCACCTAGACCGTCATTGCCGAAACATCTTCAAAATAATTATGGGCATTAGTTGCCACAAAGCCTAACATTAATCCTGTGACTCCTAAGTGGAGTATAAGGAGAGTGTCTTAGCTTTGGTTGTTGTACCAAAATGCCATAGATTTAAACAACATCTATTTCTCACAGTTCTGGAGGCTGGGAAGTCCAAGGTCAAAGCACACAAGGCAAATTCAGTGTCCGATGAGGGTCTACTTCCTGGTTTGCAAATGATGGTTTTCTCACTGCATCTTCCCCTTGCCTTGTGATAGCTTGCTAACTCTCTGGTTTCTTCTTGAAGGGCACTAATCTCTTTCACGAGGGTTCCACTCTCGTGGCTTAACTACTTTCCAAAGGCTTCACCTCCAAACACCATTACATTGAGATTAAGGTTTCAACTTATCAATATGGGAGGAAGGCAGAATACGAACATTCAATCCACTGCAGAGAGTAAACAAAGAGTAACAATTGAGATCATTTGGCCATGTGGGGTATTTTGCAGGGGACAGTGGGTGTGGGGACACTGATGGGTGCCTTCGTGGTTGGACATAAAGACCAAGCATGAATCTGTTGGTGCATACCAACCAACACCACTAATTTTGTGGTTTCTTATTTACCTCTGATGTCTAAACTTGGCCTTTTTTCCTCTTGAAGCTCCTGATTGTGTAGAGAAATCCTCTGTGCAGCAGCCCAAGTTTCTGGGTTCACAAAGATATGATAACATCACATTAAGAACTCGGGCTTTGGTCAGACAGAAGCAAATGATAAAAGGGTCAGTTATCTACCCTGTTTCCAACACACACCAACCTCATAAAAGTGCCATGCTATGGTAGGGTTCCAGAGAGTCCAATTCCCATTAGTCAATGAAATAAGCTTGCCAGCTGGGCTGACCTTCCTCCAAATATACACGATTCAGACATTACTGGGGGCATTCAAGGAGAAAAAGAAACATTTTCCTCAAAAGCAGATGATTCTCTTTTGAGACTCTGCCCAGATAAGGGCATCTGGGCCTTCATTGCTACTTTTATCTCCTGAGCCCTACCTTAGTACAAATGAATTAGAACCATCAATTAAAAGGAGCTGGGAGTGGGGAACAGGGAAAATCTATTAAACATTCACAAAATTGCAGAATTTATGAAGATGAAAAACTTAAAAAAGTATTCAGCACTTTCATGCAACCCTCATGCATCCTTCAATTATGCAAATGAATTTAATAAAATCAGAATTCATTTAAAATGTACATACCTCCACCACCCTGTCTCTCCAGGCACCCATTTACTCATTTCTCTGTTAATCAGTGACAGTAACTTTTTAACCTCCCAGGGTTTGAGAAACAGAAGCTCTAAACCGGAACAAAAGATGTCTTCCACTGAGCTATGCCAGGAAACCAAAATGAATTCCCTTTCCATTTGCAAGTTCGAAGTGAAAGAAGTAAGTTAAGATACTTTCCTTCAATCAGAGACAGTCTGTTCATGGAGACATTTGTCCAAACTGTTCTACCATCTAGTTTCAAAGCTTTGCGAAAGGAAATCATCTCATATATATTAGGGCATACTTAGTTTGTAATGCCTTTTATAATATAAGAGAAGAGGGGAAAAAACAGATAGAACCAAAAGGAATAAAAGAAGGAAGGAAAGGGGAGAAAAGAGAAATAATATGTGTGTTCTTACTAATTTACTCTAAGTCATAGCAAAGTGATTTTAAGTTAGTGTTTTTATAACAGGCAATTAATAAAGCAATAGATTTTAATTACTTTCATTTGTTATAAATCCTGTGACTTTAGGATTCAAATACAAACTGCAATTTTCCATATTTTAAAAAATATATATGTAGTCATTAACATGGGTTTACAACAGTATAACCCACTTCTGCAAAACTGTTTTCACAAAGAGCTGAAATGTGACTCCATGCTTTTGTTTATATTATCAATTTCTTGGCTCTAAATGCCTTAATTTCATACACAGTGCAGAGTTAAATAGTATCCTGCTCTGCCTAATTATCACTGAACCCCAATTAGGAGAGTTCAAATCAATCGCCTAGTGTTGTATAATATATTCACAGTATTGTCAATACAGACTGTGAGTTATGTATGTTCTAGGTATGATTTACCATAGTGGTCAAAACTTTCATTACAGTGGTCCATAAAATATTAGCTTATAGTCACTGGAATGCAGTGTTCATCATTATCCCTCCAGGACTGTAGATCAGCTATGTGAGCACAGCATCATACAGGAGAAAATAAAATGTCGTTAAGTAAAAATGGCATGGTTAATGCCCTTTGGGAGCTCATATTTAAAATGGAAATACAAGCTTACCCCTGAGAAAGGACAAGAGGAAATGGGCTTAAATTTATAGAAAGAGGGGACAATATTTTTCCTCCTGCTTTTAACTTCCCCGTCCTACCCATGAGTTTGCTGTCAGGTGACCCAGACAATGGAGTGAAAAAATTGAAGAAATTATCTAGACCATGATCTTATCCCTATGTGAAAAAAAGAAAATAAAATAGAGATTTCACATGTGCCTCATCATTCTTCCTTTATTTAGAAACTTTTTTTTTTCTTTAATCATCAGGGCTGCGCTAGGAAGAGTTTAAATAAAAAGATCCACTATCTGCTACTTTCAAATCAAGTTAGGAAATTAATTGTTAATAACAGTTGGAAGACTCTGCTGGAGGTCATAACAATAGATCCCTAGATGTTGTGAAAATTAAGATAGCTGTTTATTTGTTCTGGAATAGCACTCCTACAGTTTGGCAATCATCTCGTTATTGGCTTTTGGGTCCCAGTTTCTTCCTTCATCTCTTCAAATGAAATCATCAAACTAAACCAAACCAAATTGCTTCCAACATAATTTGCCAAGGTGCCAAGAAGCCAGAGAAAATCATTAGAATAGAAAACAATATTTATTTTAAAATCCGAGGTGGTTGTGTAGGAACGTCACAAGGTGGATGGAGTCTCAACTTCACCAATGTTAACACTATCTGTGGGAACCTAAGGAAGTTTCTTAATTATTCTGTAAAAGTTTCTCCTCATCCAAAAAATGGAGTATTGTTTTTAAAGATTAGCAATAGGGGGGAGCAAGCTACTTAACGGCAGCAACGTAACAAAGAAAAGTCATGAAAAGCAAGAGAAAATGACTCAAAGTTTGGGAGAACCAAACAGAAGCACAGAGAAGGAAAAAAAAAAACAGCTAAACTGAATAATCAGAATGGAGGGAATAGAGTCAGAAAACTAAAATGTAAGGAGGTTAAGGGAAGACTATATACAGTACAAGGAAGCAGACAATTTAGACGGGGGGCGAAAATCAAGAAAATGTCTCTGTTTGAGACTCAGGATTCAGAGAAGGTGGGAATTATGCCTTTCACTCTGGCTTCATTGCCTCTTCTCCATCTTTAAATGTGCCAAGCTCTGTTCTTCTCCTTGACTGTAGAATATTAGAGCAGAGAGGAATCCTGACATTAACTCACTATTTTACAGATCAGAAACTTGAACTGGGAAAGTAAAAATATAAATGACAATGAGGGGCGCCTGGGTGGCTCAGTGGGTTAAAGCCTCTAACTTTGGCTCAGGTCATGATCTCAGGGTCCTGGGATCAAGCCCCGCATCAGGCTCTCTGCTCAGCAGGGAGCCTGCTTCCCTTCTTTCTCTGACTGACTCTCTGCCTACTTGTGATCTCTGCCTGTCAAATAAATAAATAAAATCATTAAAAAATGACAATGATAATAAAATATGTCAAGGTGAAATTAAAGATAAGTAATAAATCTCTCATTTTTGGTAAAGAAAGTAAAAAATGGAAGATAATGAATAAATCTGAGAAAAAATCAAATAGAATTAAATAATATCCTCATATATTTCATTTATGAATGAAATTTTATAAGTGTGCAAATATATAAAATTCACTATGTTTTGAAAATAATTTCATTGGACTGATGTTTTCTCCCATTTTTTTCAATGTACACTAAAATTTTTATTCACAAATAAAAATTGAGCAATGATAACTTAAGCTGAGTTGGGAAAACACCTAAATTTTTATTTGTTGCTATAAACTCAAGATTTTGAAAACCATGATGAATAATCTGAAAATAGCAGATTATTGTGTCATTATACACACACACACATATAGATACACACATAAACATATATATACACATGCATATATAGACATATACACATATATACTTGGTCAAAAATGTCTCTTTTTTTAATATTTTATTTATTTATTTGACAGAAAGATAGGGAAGCAGGCTCCCTGCTGAGTAGAGAGCCCGATCGGGGGCTCGATCCCAGAACCCTGAGATCACGACCTGAGCCGAAGGCAGAGGCCTTAACCCACTGAGCAATCCAGGCACCCCGGTCACAAATGTCTCTTGAGGGTTGTTCTGATCCATCAACATATCTTTTTCTACTCTGTCAGTGTGAATAAAAAAACTCACATGCCCACAAACTTGAGCCCTATTTGCAAGATATTTAACATTCACACACATCTTTTTTTCTTGGGGAAAAGATTTATTTGAACTCAGCCACCTATGCACCCACATGCCAATGACTATTTTTAACTCATAAGCTCCAATATGCTACTATGATAGCTGAGCAAAAGAGAACACTTTACACACTTCAAAGAGTTTATAAGTGGTGTTTGATGCACAATATAACCTAGAGACATTATAATGAAACATGAAAGGTTTCATGGAAAGAAGAAACTGTATTTTTTAATTTTATGAACTGTCTTTAACAAGAAATGGCTTTGAGATCTCAAAGTCTAATCTAGTCCAGAGAGCAAACAGTCCTGCTGAGCCAAGAATCAAGAATCTGGGGAAGGGGAAAAGTAAGAGTGTTTTGTTTTGTTTTGTTTCCTGGAAGAATTATTCCCACAATTCCTGAAAATAATAATAATAACAACAACAATAATAATAATAATAATGAATTATTCCCACGACTAAAACTTCCATGAGAAGGAGAGACAAGTCAGAGAAATTTTAGGTGAGTGGGAAAAGGCTTATGTACAAAGAATCTTTTTGTCTATTGTTACTTTCTTTAACATTGTCCTAGGAGTAGAAATCAAAGAGAGAAGATGGGTAATACTATTCCATCTCCAGCAGTTGGTTGGGAGTTACTGATTTGGATTGTGTATTCTCTAGGACAGAAGCACTCTTGGTGCCCTGTCTACTCTCAATATCTAATCTGGGGATGGGCATCCAGTAAGTATCCAACACAGGTTTTGTTGCCTAAAAGATGGCAAGACTAAGGGTGAGAGAGTGTAATATGAAAACATAGGAACATGGCAAGTGTTTTAGACTTTATGTGTCATAGTCTCTGTGACAAATACTCAATTCTGCTCTTGTAGTCTGAATGCAGCCTTAGATAATAAGTAAATAAGTGGATGTGGCCGTGTTCCAATAAAACTTTATTTATATAAACAGCCAGAAGGTCAAATTTGGCCGGAGGGCTCTAATTTGAGGACCTCTTATTTGACATATATAAATGGTAGTCAGATAGGCCCTGCCAGTCTAAAAGCAAAAGACTAATTCATATGGAGTTTGGAATAGAAAATTTCAAGTTCAGGGTCAAGACTGAAATCCAAGGGATAGCACAATAGAGCTCTTTGGGACCTGATAGGAACTCCCAGAAAAGGTTTCTCTGATATTTTCTTTAATCTTTCCAGATTCAAGGCTGCTGAAGTCTCCTGTCAAGAGTCTTCTGACAGAGGTTGTTACCAGTAGGATACCCTGGACAGGGATTAATCTCTTTCCAAAGCTTTTTCTCAGTGACCTGGTTGGCTTACTTTCTAGTCAATTTTTGCATAATAAGAAATTGCAGAGAGGGGCAGACTGTGATATTTACCACAATCTGTGAGATCTAATATATTATGCTCTCACCAATGTTATAGGAAAATGAGAAAGTTAGTAGGGGTGAGGGTGATGTAAAAGGAAATCCACTTTATCAGCAATTATGTGTTGGGATCTGAGTCATGTTGGATGTTGTTCATATTTGCTTTTAGGTAGTTCTCATTTTAACTGTGAGATAATCATTTCCCTGTTTCAGGTGAGAAAACTAAGATCCAGAAAGATATGGAGACTCGCCATATTGGAAAGGGGCAGAGTTAGGCTTCGAACCTAGGCTTGGCACATTCCACCACCCACACCATTCTACTGCCCTCCATACTTCGCAGATGCTGGAAACATTCCTTTCTCTGACCCCTCGGAGGTGCCAGAATCACAGGGTACTGTGACAAGGAACTAGAATGAGACCAGAATGGTGCTTTGATATGGTTACAGGGAAGGCATATCTATGGAGGTCTTAGCTGGGCTGACTAGATGATGTTTGAATGTTGAAGATTAGTGTAGGGGAGAGATAAAAGGTTGTTAGCAAACTTTTTCACTTACTCAAATTGTGCTATTTGGGAATAAATAAGTTTTGTAATTGGAAGAATCCAAAGTTGATATGTCTTTTGGGGAGCCAAGTTTAGAGTAAAAAAAAGCAGTTGGATATTGATTTTAGAGCTCAAAATGACAGATGATGGATAGAAAAAGATGATAGCTAGCTATCTAGCTAGAGAGATGAATAGAAAGATAAATAGGGAAAGAGATAAGTACAGTGGTGGGGGGGGGGGGCTCTCCGGAAACCAACAACATTTAGATCACCATGAGAGAGAATATTAATAGAGAAGATATCCTAGACCTGATTGTTAGGACACTCAAAAATAGGAATCAAGTAAAAGGAAAGGGGCCATGCTTCTGTTGGGAGAAGCCACCATTACAAATATGCCAATGTATCCTGACTTAATCCATGTTTTCAAACATGGCAGAAAACATGACATCTGTAGGGGACCAGAGGTTAAACATTAACAATTAGCAAGGGATGAATGTCTGCTAAACATATTGGATTATGAAGGAGAATGACCAGTTTAGGTTTAAACTGCTCATGAAGGCAACAAAGACAGAAATGAATTTGAGAACTCCAACACTCAAAACAGAGCAATAATTTAGAAACCTGATACAGTAAATCAGGCAAAATGTAATGTCTTCAATGGTCATCAATGACACCTACTCTCCTGGATCTCCTCATCTCTGTGGCCCTCATATGCCCCCTTCTGGAGTCCTCCTCCTTCCATCTGGCCACTCTGAAGTATCATTATCACCTAGGCTGCCATCTTTAGCTTTCGATTCTAATTGTAAGAATCTCATACAAGTCCAAAGCCACAATGACCACAGCTATGCCTATGATGACCAAATCTCCCCTATAGCCGAGTTCCTACCCTAAGCCCAGTCTCATATTTCAGATTCTACTCCACCACAGCTGTTGCATTTCAGATGGAATGTATCCAAAACCAGTCTTACTGTTTTCTACCCACAGACTGTTCTGTCTCCAGCATTCTCTCTATTAGCCAATGGTATCTCTGCTACTCAGGCAACCATGCTAGAAATCTGAGAACCATCTTTGAATTTTCAATTTCCCTTACCTCCCACATCCAATCTGAGACCAAATCCTGTCAATTATACTTCTATCATTCTCAAATCTGCCTTTTCCTTCATATTCCCATCACTGCTACAATTCATCTTCATCTTTTGCCTAGACTGTTTCAAGTTTTCTAACTCAAGAGTGAGCTTTCCAAAAGGAAATTCATCCACATTTCTTCCTTGCTTGTAACTCTTCAGTGGCCTCTTCTTTGTCTCTGGCAGTATTTCTCAAAGACATTTTCATGGTCCTGGACTTTTTTATGCATTTACAAGTTTTGCATTTTTTTTTCAGATATAACCCAATACATAAAAATAAGCTTGCTGGGGATGATAACAATGACACAGTCAGGTTGTGAGATTTCAGCACCTGCCCTGTTGTCACTGCGGTCTCATTAGCAACCAATGATGCCACACTCAGTGTTGTGACTAAGAAAAAAAGGACATAGGAAAATTTAACATCTTTAACCCAAATGGCATCCCAGAATCATACACAAACAAAGGTGTCTCTGTGGTTTAAAGAGAGAGGATGGCTAATCAGTTGTACCCTACCATGACACATAGACATGCTGAAGTCAAAACATCTCTAACTTTCAATTGTAATAGTTTCATAATTGTTCATTTTATACTTATAAGTTTGTTTTGGTTACATAAAAGATTTATATCTAAGGGGTTTGTGCTTTGTTTTTTCTGTGTACATATGTAAGTAAGGATATGATAAAAATAATTGAGGTGAACAATTGAAGTAACAAGAGCTATTCTCCTTGAAAAGGCACCCATATGTTACTTAAGTCTAAGACATACTGCTACACAAGCTCAAGTGTAAATACCTCAGTATGTTAGCAAGTTCTTCCATGATCCTGCCACCCTCCTCTCCCATTGCTAAATATATTGTGTGGTTCAGCTATTTCAAACAGCCTTGCTTTCTCAGGCTTCACGTTTTGCATTTTAGAATCCTCTGCTCCTGTAGTCCCTCATCTTCTGTAGTCACAGTTTAACTCAAATTACACCTAACATATCTACTGTATTCTGATTCCTTCTCATTTCTTCCATTTTCAGTCCCAAACAGCCAGGTAAACGCAAGTGCTCATTCCAAAGTCTTTCTCAAGGACACCTACTTCTATTACGGCATTTACAACAAGGTATTGTTGTAATTATTGATTTACATGTCTACCTTTTTCATGAGGTCCTCAGCAACTTGAAATTAGGGATTTTGTTGTGTTGATCTCTGTATTACCAGTGCCTGTAATATTTCCCAACATAAAGTGGCCATTCAATAGATAATTGTCACAGAAGAATAGATGGAAATTAGAATGAAATAATGAATAGAAGATGGATCCTGGATGGATGGATGATGGATGAATGGATGCATGCATACATAGAAGATTAAACTGATATATGGAAGGATATTGTAACTTCAAAGTACAATATATCTTAGATTGAAGACAACTAGGAAATCAATAGTACTCATAGTTTCTTCAGATTTCAAACTATGTTGTGACAGTATTCTTATTACCATGATGGCTCCACATGTAAAGTATGGTTTATAATCTACCTTGAAGTCATTTAACATATATATCGATACAACTGAATAGTTCTCTGTTGTTTAAGATATAGAAAAGAAAACTGTATAAGAAAGCAACTGATTTCTGTACATTGATTTTTTTTATAAACATATAATATATTTTTATCCCCAGGGGTACAGGTCTGTGAATTGCCAGGTTTACACACTTCACAGCACTCACCAAAGCACATACCCTCCCCAGTGTCCATAACCCCACCCCCCTTCTCCCAACATTGATTTTGTATCCTGCCACAATACTGAACTGCTGTGTGAGTTCTAGTAGTTTGGGGTGAAGTTTTTTGGGTTTTCCACATAAAGTATCATATCATCTGCAGAGAGAGAGAGAGTTTGACTTCTTCTTTGCTAATTTGAATACCTTTTATTTCTTTTTGTTGTCTTATTACTTATTTCTTTTATGTAACCAAATCCTAGTACTAGGATTTCTAGTACTACGTTGCACAACATAGCAAGATTGGTTATCCTTGTTGTGTTCCTGATCTCAAAGGGAGGACTGTCAGCTCTTCCCCATTAAGAATGGTATTCACTGTGGGTTTTTCATAGATAGATTTATGAAGTTGAGATGTTCCCTCTATCCCTATACTTTGAAGGGTTTTAATCAGGAATGCATGCTGTATCTTGTCAAATGCTTTTTCTGCATCAATTTAGAAGACCATGTGATTCTTCTCTCTTCTTTTATTGATTTGTTCTATCACATTGATTGATTTACAAATGTTGAACCACCCTTGCATCCCATGGATAAATCCCACCTGGTCATGGTGGATAATCTTTTTAATGTACTGTTGGATCCTATTAACTAGTATCCTGTTGAGAATCTTGGCATCCATATTCGTCAGGGATATTGATCTGAAATTCTCCTTTTTGGTGGCATCTTTACCTGGTTTGGGGATCAGGGTAATTCTGGCTTCATAAAAAGAATCTGGAAATTTTCCTTCTGTTTCTATTTTTTGAAACAGCTTCAGGAGAATAGGTATTATTTCTTCTTTGAATGCTTAGTAGAATTCTCCAGGAAATGCCTCAGGTCCTGGGCTCTCGTTTTTTGGGAGGTTTTTGATCACTACTTCAATCCTGTTACTAGATATTGGTCTATTCATGTTGTCAATTTAGTTTTGGAAGTTTACAGATTTCAAGGAGTGCATCCATTTTGTCTAGTTTGCTTAAATTTATTGGTATATAACTTTTGATAATGATTTCTGATTATTGTTTCTATTTCCTTGGTGTTTGTCATGATGTCTCCCTTTTCATTCATAATTTTATTAATTTGGATTCTCTCTCTTTTCTTTTGGTTAGTTTGGCAAGTGGTTTATCAAAAAATCTTATTAATTCTTTCAAAAACCCAGTTTTGTTGATGTGTTCTACTGTATCTCTAGTTTCTATTTCATTGATCTCTACTCTAATCTTGATTATTTACCTTCTTCTGTGTGGGGTTGGCTTAATTTTTTGTTGATTCTCCAGTATTCACAAATGACACTACAGACAAAGGGCTGATTGATATCCAAGATCTATAAAGAACTGCTCAAATTCAATGCACACAAAAAAGGTAATCAAGTCAAAAAATGGTCAGAAGACATGAGCAGACACTTCTCCAAAGAAGACATACAAATGGCTACTAGACACATGAAAAAATGTTCATCATCATTAGCCATTAGGGAGATTCAAATCAAAACACATTGAGATACCACCTTCACCAGTTAGAATGGCCAAAATTAACAAGACAGTAAACAGCAAGTGTTGGAGAGGATGTGGAAAAAGGGGAACCCTCTTACACTGTTGGTGGGAATGCAAGTTGGTGCAACCACTTTGGAAAACAGTGTGGATATTCCTGAAGAAATTAAAAATAGAGCTACCCTATGATGCTGCAATTGCACTACTGGGTGTTTACCCCAAAGATACAGATGTAGTGTAAAGAAGGGTCATCTCTACCCTAATGTTCATAGCCCCAATGCCACAGTTGCCAAACTGTGGAAAGAACCAAGATGCCCTTCAAGAGATAAATGGATAAAAAAGATGTGGTCCATATATACAATGGAGAACTATGCCTCCATCAGAAAAGATGAATACCCAACTTTTATATCAACATGGATGGGACTGGAAGAGATTATGTTGAGTAAAATAAGTCAAGCATAGAGAGTCAATTATCATATGGTTTCACTTACTTGTGGAGCATAAAGAATAACACAGAGGACATTGGGAGATGGAGACAAGAAATGAGCTGGGAGAAATCAGAGAGGGAGACAAACCATGAGAGACTGGACTCTGAGAAACAAACTGAGAATTTGGAGGGGGGTTGGTGGGGGGCTGGGTGAACCTGGTGGTGGGTGTTAAGGAGGGCATGTATTGTATGGAGTACTGGGTGAGGTGCATAAACAATGTATTTTGGAACACACATACACACAAAATTAAATTAAATTTAAAAAAGAAAAGAAAAGAAAAATGTGGTGGTCAATTTAATCCTTAAAAAGTATGTCATTTAAAGTTTTATATTGTCTTCAGGTCAGAATACTATCATTGCGTTTTCTTCTGATAAAAATTATAAGGCCTATTTGCAATAACATGGATAGATCTAGAGAAAGAAAAATACCATATAATTTCACTCACGTGGCATTTAAAAAACAAAACAAATGAGTAAAGGAAAAAAAGAGAGACAGAGACAAACCAAGAAACAGACTCTTAACTATAGAGAACAAATGAATAGTTACCAGAGGGGAGGTGGATGGGGGGATGGGTGAAATAGGTGGTGGAGATTAAGGACTGCAATTGGTGTGATGAGCACTGGGTAACCAACGGAATTGTTGAATCACTGTATTGTACACCTGAAACTTGTATTACACTGCATTTTGACTATACTGAAATTTAAAGTTAAAAAATTATAAAGGGAAGAATTAGCTATATATTTGACATCCCATTTCAAATAGAATTCATAAAAGCTAATAGGTTAAAAATGACAGTCCAAAGGAGAACTGCAGTTCAATTTGAATAAGGAATCCTGCGGTTAACTGATTTTCTTCTCAGGCTCATAAACACACGTAGATGAGCTGTTAATTATGAATGGAGGCCAAATGAATACTAATTGTTCTTTGTTTAATTTGTTCTTTAAAACCGCTCAGAGTTTTGTAAATTTTATATAGTTTTGACTTCTTATTTATGTTTGTCATTAAAGAAATTTTGACTTTCATGCAACAGGTTCACAATTAAAAATTTCTATTTCCAGTTGGAACTTTGTAACATCCTACTCCTTTGCCTTTAGCCATAACTCCAAAGATATTTTTATACATGATATATGATATATAAATTAGTATCATCAAAAAATGTATTTTACATTGGTTTATTATCTGCCCTCTATTTAATATATGTTCCTCCCTTGACATGTTATTCAGAAAAAAAATTTAAGTACAGAAACCTTTGAAGGTAGGAAAGAAGAAAGACTATTGCAATAGAACCCAGTAAAATTTCTCTAAGCACAAAGAATGATGTAATGAGAAATATAAATTATACTAACAAGTATTGTTAGCAAAAGAGATTGTTAATAAAGGGGAAAATTATATGTAAATTTAAATGTTTATTTTTTTTTCATTACCTGCCGGTAGGCATTGCTTTCTGAAGAGATAAACTCAATGACTGAGTTTTGGGAGCAATATAATGTATTCAGGAGCAATCCTGGTTAATCCCTGGGGTTTTCTGATAAATTGTGAAACTGACATAGTAGAATTTACCTGTACATTTATTCTGAACAGTAACTGAATTAATTCACTGACTGCAATTTTTCAGCAAGAAGTCTACGTAAACATTATCTCTAGTAAATTGAAGGAGAGGCCAATCTAGTGTCATAGGGAAAGAAATCATGCTGTTATTCTTAGGAAAAATGGAAGAAAAAGAGCACAAATATGTCTTTTATGGCAATTTATTAAGGTCACACAATTAGTAACTTACTGAACTTGGATTTGAACTGAAATCTGCGTGACTCCCTATTCACACAATTTCCACTCTGCCATCCTGTGAATTACACACTCATCAAGAAACACAGACATGTAACTCCTGTGTTAAAAATGCTCTTGTCATGAAGAATCCTGGGTAATTTCATCTGCAGGAAAGCTGATGAGGAGTGAAGTCAGAATCCTGTTCCTCTCTGCCTAGATGCCAACCTAGAATCCTTGAGTAAATTCATTTTCCTGGGCTATCCCATAGTTATCCAATTAGAAACAATATTTTAGGAAAAGGTTTAAAGATAGGTAAATTAATCAGAAAAGATTTTATATTTAATACAAATGTGAAGGCAGAACCTCATAACATTGGTGTGTGTTCCACAAATATTTCTCTAATTATTTTTAAAAAATAAGCAAAGAATTCTCCAATTCCTAAACCCATTTTGCCTCTGAATCTGTCTTTACCAAGCTCTCCATTCTCAAATGTTTTCAGATTTAGGGTCTTCATACACTTGTTCCCTGAGGTGTCTCTCATTTTTCAATTTCCAGCTATTCTGTTCTTAGCTTCCCTACATCTCTTCCCTGAAGGAACCTCTGATCTTGAGAGTCTATCTATTTCTCCTTAGCAGTGTTCTTCCCATTAAAAACTATCTTCTCTTTCCATAAAATTGGAAGAAAAATTATATCTTCATCCTTCCTCGATTAATCTGTTGAGTTTCTTTCCTATTTTCAGGCATATTAAACTGATATTCAGTAGACCTTGTAAACATAAATGCCCTATTTGGAAGATGGAGGTAGGGAGACTTACCATATCATTCTGCACAAGTAAGCCTTTTGTCTCTTCTGGAATTTTCTCTCTTAAAAAAAAAAATGGCCATATTTCAAACCAAGGAAAGACCACAGAGAAACTGAGTGTTCCAACAACCATCATGATTCCTTGTGCATAAAATTTTTCTTTAAGATGGATACTGTTTATGTATACTTGAGACTACTTAAGCTTCATTTACTTAATAGGGCAAAATACGGGTTTTCAAAATAATAAATCTGGTAGTAGTTGGCTTTCCTAGCTAAGCATCCTTTTGGAGATGGAGTTGTTATCTTATTCACCTTTGTATTTTCAATCACTAGGAAGTTCCTAGAATATTGGAGATACAAAATAAATACGAATTAAATGAAAGTTTGACTCATACCTGGCTATTCTAATGGGATGGTGCTTTAACAATAAGGGAGGAAAAGAGTTTTTCACGTTCCAAATGAAAATCTAGAAAATTGGTGATGACAGTTTGGATGGACAGATGTCCTTTTTCTTACGCCATTCTCTCTTCCATGTACCCTTTTTTAAGAAAGTCATTTGACCTGAAATCTTCCACCATTCTTGTGGGGTAAATCCAGTGTATAGGCTATGTAGGGTGCTTACCCAGAGAACCTACTCGACAATCATTGCACTAGTCTCCTATTCTTACCTTATTGAGATTCTTACTATTAGAAATTGTTTTTACTAAACAGAAATGTTTCTAGAAGGCCTAATAAATGTTGAACTATTGAAAAGAAGGCTGTCATCCTACCTCCTCTTCATTAACACATCAGAGAGCATTCATTCATCAAGCTAACTCTGGGAAGTTAAAATATGAAAGACTTCAGTTTAAACAAGTTTCTGAAGGATGAGAATGGGAGGTTGAGTCAACAAGGAGCATCAGGGGAAGCCCAGTTGCCTTTATCTGAGGCTTAGATGATAGGTGAGGCCTGTAGGTTGGAATGATGAAGCCAGAGATAAATAGTAAAGACCAAGGGAGACCCAGGCTTCCCTAACAAGGGATTTTAAATGTAGCCTTCTAGCTTGAAATTTGTATTCAGAAAAACAAAAACAAAAACTCCAAAAAGTAAGTTGCCATGCATATCTTCAATGATATCTTTTGACAAGGAATAACACTGGTTATGAGAAAAACCCAGTGATAAGGAATGGTTTCTTTGACTCCACAGAGCTATATATTAAGCCTTGAGAAAGCTCTATTAAAGTCTTAAAACCAAAAAGACTATTATGAAGAGTTTTTCAATACCACAAACAGCAAACCCCCGTCTTCCGTAGAACAGAACCTTGTTCTTCAGCCCAAAGCAAATGTTTCAGCAGAATTACTTTGGGGACTTTATAAGGTGTTGACACAACTTCTACTTTCACATCGTAAATGTGCCACCCTAATAATCCCTGTTTAATTACTGTTTATTATAAATGAATTCTCTCAGCATTCCAGTGAGGCACCTCTCATTTTCCTGTCACTGAGGTTTCCTCTAGCAGAACCTTTGCCCCCAGCTACCATTGATATGATCCCAAGCATGCCCTGATTCAGAGACTGTGGGGGAATAGTACCTGTAATGCGGGGGACAACATTGTTGTGGATACTCAAGCATACAGAAACTAAATAGACCCTTAAAATTATCAGAGAAAGCCACTGAGCCTTCTAAGCTACACATCTTTCCTAAAGACTGGGTTATGTAGTCATGAACTAGCATCATCCCCATTCTGACCACCTATCCTCTCCTAAGAAGACTGACAGCTAATTAAAATTAACAGGAATAATAATCTCCCCTATGCAGTTGCTCCCATGTAACACATACTAGATTGACAAAAGAGAACCCAAGAAAAGGATGTGAGACCATCCGTTTGTACCTTCTGACTGGCAAAACATTCTAGAGGTCAACCCAAAATTGAGCTAATTTTTATAAACAGTCATTCTACAAAATAACAGCTGGCCTGAATGGAAGGTCAAGGGCTAAATGTTAGGGTAACACAAGATGCAGGAATTAGAAAAAAAAAGATCAAGTCAATTAATAAATGTTTTCCCTGCAAGGATCAGATGTACCATATTTTATGAAATAAATACTTGTGATAAGCAAAGCTTGCAGTGGGACAATGGAGCTATTCATTATCACCAGAGAAGGACATTTCCACCAATATAAGAAGCTGAGATTTTAAAACTTTGGGTAATTAATTTCAATCAGAGCTGGATTCAAGGTCAGTTGTGTAATACCAGCCATTATTTTCCCTTTGCTACCTTTGGCAGGCATTTCACATGGCTCATCCATAAATAATTAAAACCGAAGTATCTGCTGTATCAGCTTAACTTCTGCAGGGAAATGCAGAGGTCCAAGATTTTATTTCATTTGGAACTTCTAATAGAAAGGGAAACAACCTTCCCTGTGTATTAAGAAATGCGTCTTACTTCCTGCATAAACTACACAAACATTTCTTTTTAAGTGTTCAATATGTTCATCTCCATCTGGACCTTTCTAAACTGCGTGAGTAAATTGAGAAAAATTATGAAAGCAAAAGCCTCATGCACATACTGCCAGCATGAAATAATTTAAATCTGAGGTAACCTCCAACTGTCAATAGTGAGTCATCAGGATAATGTAATATTTTTGAGACTCATGATGAAATAACAATTTGAAATTTAGCAACATGAATCATGCTTCCAAAGCATGAGCGAGGTGTCCAAAAGGACCCTTGGGACTTCGCATTTAGGACTGGTTTGAGAAAGAGACAGTCTCTAGGGCGTTCATAAAATGAGAAGAGAATTAATGGGGCTAAGGTGGTTTATGAGGAAGTCAAAAACTTTAGTTGGTAATATTTTAATTTCTTCGGGGGAAATGATTCTGATTGTTCTTCATTCTTATAAATGTTTCATTTAATTTACAACAGATGACCCTTTGAAATGTATATTGAAGTGAAGAGATTCAGTTACAACCAAAAATACTGTACTGAGATAGATACCATAAGTGTTTGCATGGGCATATGCAAAACTCTAGACTAAAGTTGTTGTACAGGAGAAAAAACCAGCAGTTGAGATATTAGAGATTTTCAGGTACCTTCCTAATCCAGACCCAAACAAACAAACATAAAATATGCAGCTTTCCCAATCCAAAATTGAGGAGTTTGCTACGGTGAAGTGGGAATTATGCATTGTAGGTTGGAGTCAAAGCTTGAGTAGGAACTTTGTGAACTTGGTCAAAACACTCAGGTTAATTGTTATTGTGTGGGATTAAGTATGCTAAAGTTACTTGAAAGTCACTGTACAGATTTAGTGAGATTAAAAAAGATTGAGGACAGAGAAGATTCTGAGGACAAAATGAGGGACTAGAAAGTTCTATTTGCATGACCTTGTATGTTAGTAAGGATCACCATGGTTTGGGGATGGTCATCACATTGACCCCAGAAAGGATGATTCCCTCTGTCCCATCAGGGATATGGTATGTGAAAGTACTCAGAGAGCTTGAGTGCATTTTCTTTTATGCATTTTCTGGGCAGGCCAAGAGACCCACACCAGTTATTTGGGGGCCACAATGAAATTAAAATACCTTCATCATCACCACCATCAACAGTATCACCATCATTATCTTTCTCTTCATCAGTATTACCATCTACTAGTTTAATATTGGAATAATACTTTAATATTAAATTAAGGACATTAGTCATAATGACAAATGAAGATATAACCATTCTTAAGCCAGATAATGTTAAAACAAATTTGTGTTTTTCCTCTCCCTGTCACAGAAATAGTTATATCTAATAATGAGGAAATCAGCCCATACATAATAAGACATTACATGTTGATGGTTCAGAGGTAGAAAGTTAAAGCCTCAACAAAATGACAGTTCCTTAATTATTGTTTGGACAAATACTGTGATTCCTTTCAAATGTATGCTATGGGCCCCTATTAATATTTGCAAAGTTAAAATGAAAAATGCCTCCCTTCCTTCACTGCTGAATATCCAAAGGGCCTGTCTACCTGGTGCTTCCTATCCTGCTGACTAAAGGTAATTCTTAGTTTGAAGTTAGGTATAAAAAAATCTTATAATTTCAAAACTATACTTAGGTATAAAAGGAAGTCCCTAACATCAATGTATTCAGAAAGCTTGTGGGGTCATCGTCTGGCCATCTTCCTTCCTTCTCATAGTGAAAATCTTCATTAGCAACTAATTCTCTCTCTCTCTTTTTTTTTTAATTTATTTTTTTTCTAAAGATTTTATTTATTTATTTGACAGAGAGAGATCACAAGTAGGCAGAGAGGCAGGCAGAGAGAGAGGAGGAAGCAGGATCCCTGCTGAGCAGAGAGCCTGATGCGGGACTCGATCCCAGGACCCTGAGATCATGACCTGAGCTGAAGGCAGTGGCTTAAAAAAAATTTAAATAAACAGCTTTAGGGGTGCCTGGGTGGCTCAGTGGGTTAAAGCCTCTGACTTTGGCTCAGGTCATGATCTCAGGGTTCTGGGATCAAGCCCCACATCGGGCTCTCTGCTCAGCGGGGAACCTGCTTCCCCTTCTCTCTCTCTCAGCCTGCCTCTCTGCCTACTTGTGATCTCTGTCAAATAAATAAATAAAACCTTTAAAAAAAATAAAAAAATAAACAGCTTTATTGAGATATAATTGACATACTAAAAAACTACAAATATTTAGTGTATGAAATTTAAAATTTAATGAGTTTGGACAGCCCCCAAAACATCACTACAAACAAGAAAATCATATATTTATCACCTCCAAAAATGTCCTTCTATTCCTTCACTTTTTTGTATTTTTTTTTTTATGGTAAAAACATTTAACATGTGATCTACCCTCTTAACAAAATGGTTAAGTACATAATGCAATAAAATTAACTAAAATCACTATGTTGTACTATAGGTCTCTATGACTTACTTGCGTAACAAACATAATATCCATCACAAAACTCACCACGTTCTCCTTTCCCCAGCCCACGGCAGCACCATGTTCCTCTAGGAGTTCGACTATTTTAGATACTTCATAGAAGTGGAATCATATAGTATTTGTCCTGAAACTGGCTTATTGCATTTAGCATAATGCCCTCCAGGTCCATCTACATGGTTAAATATGGTAGGATTTCTTCCTTTTGAAAAGCTGAATTATAGTTCATTCTATGTACATATCACCTTTCTTTTATCCATTCACCCATCAATGGACATTTAAGTTGTTTCTGTGTTTTGGCTATTGTGAATAATGTTGCAACGAACAAGGGTGTGCAGCTCTCTCTCCCATATCCGCATTTCAATTATTTTGGATATATACCCAGACATGGGATTACTAGATCATACGGTACCTCTATTTTTAAATTTTTTAGGACCCTTACCGTTTTCCATGATAGCTGAACTATTTTATACTCTATCAACAGTTTATAAGAGTTCCAATGTCTCCACACCTTTTTTTTTTAATAGTACCCATCCTAATAGGTATGAAGTTATATTTCATTGTGGTTTTGATTTTCATTCCTCTGATGATTAGTGATGTTGAGCACCTTTTCATATATCTTTTGGCCATCTGTATGTTTTCTTGGAACAATGTCTATTTAAACTCTTTGTCCATTCTATAGTCAGGTTATTTGTTTTTTCACTATTGAGTTGTAGGAGTTCTTTATATATTTTGGACATTAACCTCTTATCAGATACATATAGTTTGCAAATATTTTCTCCCATTCCATAGGTTATCTTTTCATTTTGTGGGTTATTCTTTTCATAAGATTTTCAATTTAATGTAGTCCCACTTGTCTTTTCGTTGCCTGTGCTTTTGGTGTCACACCCAAGAAGTCATTACCAAGATCGATGTTCTGAAGCTTTTCCTGGTTTTCTCTTAGGAGTTTTAAAATTTTCAGAGGTTTGTCTTTAATCCATTTTGAGTTGCTTCTTTGTGTATGATGTAAAGTAAAGGTACTTCATATTCTGAATCTGGGTGTTAATTTTCTAAAAACAATAGCAGAAAATGATGCTCAAATTATCCTTGGAGAGAAAAAATACATAGAGCACTAAAATGAATTCATACAAATGTGTACAAATTCACTTGTATTTTTATATCAATCTTTGCTGCTATCTACTCTGAGCATTTAGAATTGTTTGGGCATAAAAGAATCTTAAGGTATGTGTGTGGCTTGAGGACTATTCAATTCACAGTTCAATCAAATGTGACATTCTGTGCTTAGCCACAAAAGTAAGAATATTGGTTCAACAAAGACATATTTAAAATATCTTCTAGCAGCTAGAAAAAGAACACAATAAACCAAAGAACTGAAATTATAATAATAAAAAAGGAGCTTTTGATTTAGTTTAGTATTTCTTAAAAATGGAAAAAAAATTTAATTAAAGCTTTTGAGATTATAACATTGCTTATTTTAAATTGAGCTGCATGATTTAAGTTTGCTTTAGCTCATTTTTAAGTGGAGCTCAGACAAAAATTAGCAAGTGAGTTGGTGACAGAAAGAGAATGTAGAGATGGAAGGCAAAGACAATTTGCCCTTTGAGGCTTGGAGCCTGAAGGGCTGCCTTCCATTTCAAAATGGGTAATATGCTTTCACGGTGGAGTGAATCTATCACACCCCCAAGGGGATGCATTCTACACCGTTTCCACCAAAGGGGCTCCCAGAGGTAGAAGATTTATAATAAAAATAATTCTACATTTTCACATGTTCCAGTCTTAAAATATGGTGAAACAGATTGTTTTTTTCACAAAGGATTTGTTATTGCATGTGATTGTTTCAAACCACTTTTCCTCCTTGAACTTCTAGCTTTGTTTTCTTTCTTTTTTATTGTTTTTTTCTATGGTCTCTAGGCCATTAGCAAACCTGCTCTCCAAGACATCAGTGAAAAAACCTCGCTTCGTTTCTGGCTCTTCACAGAAATTTTAGAGGTTGTAGATTTGGATGTAACAATGAACAGATGAGGTCCTGCAGACTTAGGACCTGTAGTCTTGAGCAGCTAGAAAGGGGGCCTAGATGTCTAAATGTAGTTCCATCTGATAACAGTTCTTCTGTTTGGCCCCATTCTACCACTTACTATATCTGTGCACCCTTAGGCAGGTTTTTAAATATTTCTGTGCTTCAGATGTCCCATCTCAACATAGACACCCAATTTTACCTAAGTCTTTAAGGTTGTATTAATCATGTTTTCCCATTGTGCTGTAGGTCTAAACAAATCAGCTGCTGATGTGTACTTCACAGTCTGTTACAAAGCCAGTTGTCTGAGACTCTACCTATTCTCCAGATTCAGAAAAATTTGAAAGCAATCTGAGTCCAAGGCACTTAGACTCTGGTAGCTGGTCAGCCATAAGGCAGCTCTGGTTCCGTATCAGCTAATTCCTGCCCAAAGGTTGAGATGAATTAATTAAATAACAAAGATAAAGGCATGTTTATACAAGTTTAAAAAAATGAAATTCTCATATACCCATAAGCACGACCACATTGGTGACATGCATTAAAATCAAGAATTTGAATTCATGCACCCAGTCCGGAAAAACAGAAATTTTGTGGATGAAATCTCCCAGAGAATTTCATCAAGGTGTTCACAAGGACCTTCTCATTCTGAAAAGCATACCCATTACATACCAAGAGCCCTGAGGTAAGAACTGCCAATGTGGTAAAGTCACAGAGCTGAAGGTTCTCCACGCAGCCACAGAGAATGTCCCAGGGTAAGAATATCACTACTGTGGGGATCCAGTGTTGGGAAAGAGTGAGTGTGACTCATGAAAACATTTATGGGCCCACTGAACTGAAGTTATGTCTTGTTTTCTAAAATCAATAGTTAAGTTTATATTAGGATTCCTTCTTGCCCACCGATGTTATGGATTTATTAGTTTCATTGGGGCACCAGGTCTAACAATCAAGAGTAATTCAGTTTGGGTATTTATCTGTATACTCCATGAAGGAGCTCTGATTAAGAATGTATAAAGTATTCTGGGAGAAGAACCACATGAACCTATGAAACAAAAACTGTGAGAAGTTTGCTGAATTATTTGACTCTAATCACACGAATACACATTGCAAGCTACAAGTAACATATAGTTTGGTTCATATGTTCATTTCTACCTTTTTCTCCCTGAGCACAGAGAAATGCTATAGCCCTGCTGTGACCAAGCCAGTGAAGGGAGAGCCAATACTCGGAATCATGTGGGTATTCTTCCTTCTTCATAAGAGTCCCATGTAATTAGCAACCAGGGTCTACAAGCTCATTTTGAGGCCCTGTCATGTGTGTCCTGGAATACAAATATCCTTATATCTGGACTTTTAATCTAAATTAGAGAGTTATCAACTTGTCTATCAGAAATATTTCAGTTAAGAAATCATGTGAAATATACTGTTAGTTCAAAAATGTGCTTTCTTCCAAGATATATATTCTAGAAGTGCTGACTGCCTTCACCCAGGAAATCCCCTTGTGGCTATAGAGGGCATACACACCATTTCCATGACTCTACCACAGTGGGAGTTTTTAAAGTCCAGAAAACAATCCCAGGGGATCAGCTCATTCTGAAATTTCATGAATTTCATTGACCAAGGGATCCCCTTCTATTCCCACACCTTCCCTCCATCTTATTTGCCCGACAGTTAAATCAAACTTTATATTATTGATTGAAGAGGCTTCCAATATATGTGCTAAATCCTTGCTTTGGATTTCGTGGGTGAAAATGGATGACACCAAAGAAGTAAATACACTGAATACTTTCTGAATATATCCATGCCTAGATACTACTGTAAACATGTTGATCCAAAATCAGAGGTTATAGTAGTAGGAACAGAGGCATAGATGAGGTAAAGGAGCCAGACCTAGCAAAAGCTCTGGAAGAGAGTAAGGAGAGCACATTCAAAAGATCCGAGCTAAGACTAAACTTTGAGACAAAATGAAGGTCAGTGCGGCAGTGTCCCATGAGGACAAGGGTGAAATGAGGAAAGAAGAGGTGGTTCTTGTTGTTTCCTAGAGCTGCCATAACTAATTACTGCCATAACAAATTACTTTCTCTTGTTTTAAGACACCTTAAAACAAGAGAAATTTATCCTCTCCTAGTTCATGAGGCCAGAAAATAAAATCGAGATGTCAGCAGGGTTATTTCCTTTTTGTTGACTCTGAGAGATAATCAGTTCTGTGCCTCTCTCCCAGCAGCTGGTGGCCTCTGGCCATCCTCACTATTCATTGGCTGATAGCTGCCTCACTCCAGACTCTGGCTCCAACCTCACATGGCCTTTCCCCCTCTGTGTCTCCTCACCCTTCTGGGTCTCTTCTATTCTCATGAAGATACCAATCATATCAGATTTGGGCCCACTCTTATTTAGCATGACCTCATCTTAACATAACCAATTACATCTGCATAAACCCTATTTTCCAGTAAGGTCCCATTCTAAGGTTCAAGGAGGGCACAGATTTTGAAAGAACACTGTCTACTACCCTAGTAGAGGAGGCAGTTGCCAGGTCACACAGGGCCTGGTAACCCATGGCATGAAAAATTTTTCTTTTCCTTAAATTCCAGAGGAAAAGGCATAATTTATACATTTGTAAGATCATTCTAATGAGGATGTGAAGAAGGAGATTTAGGTAGAAAATAAAAGGTGTACAAAAGCCAATTAGTTGATTATTGCAGTGATCAAGTTAAGAGTTAGAGTGGCTTGAGCTCATGTGCAGGCATTTAAAGGACTTGTATAATTTTGAGAAATATCTGAAAGATGAAATAACATGTGTTGCTAATGGATTTGATGTGGGAGGGAGGGTAAGGGAGGGACCATATATTTCTGCTTTGAGTAACTGGGTGTAAGATGGTACCATTTATGGCAACAGGGAAGAATGCCAGCCAGGGTAGGGATGGATGGGAATCAGTTCCATTTTGGACACATTACATTTGAGCTACACATTAGAATTCCAAGTAGAGATAACATAAGGCCGTTGAGCCTAAAGAGAGGTCAAGACTTGAAAGATAAATTAGACAGTTATCAGCAAGCTGAAGGTGATTAGAACCGTACAGGATGAGGTCATCCAGAGTTTGAGTGCAGAGAGAGGAGAGCCTGGGATGCATCCTAGGATGCACTCACACTTAGAGGCTAGTTAGAGGAAGAGAAAGAGCTAGCAAGAGAAACTGGGGTAAAGTTGCCATCAAGGTAGGAGGGAGTCTGGGAAGCCATGGATTCCTAGTTTCTGCTATTCCGGCTATGTGCATAGTAATGTGGAAGTCTCACATGCAAGATTACTTTGTTTATTCAAAATAGTCACTGTCTTTTCTACCAGTCCCTGCTCCAGACTGGCTCCCCGTGTGGGAGGCACATATGCTATGCAACAATGAGACAGGACCTGGCCATGTGACTGGCTATGCCCAATGGATTTTGAGCAGAAATGATGTCTTGACACCAAAACAGAAGTTCCAGGGTTGTTGCATCGTTCTACCATTGTTCTAGTCCTTCATCATCAAGAAAGACACATCCCAGATAGTCCTTGCTCAACACAAACCCCAACTGAAGAAGACATGAAGAGTAAATCTATACTCAACCTTTAATGTTAAGAGGAAGAAACCTTTGTTTCTGTGAGTCACTGAGAATTGGGGAATGCCCATTACCTATAGCATAACCTAGGAAAAAACTGAGGGAACCTTCACATTTTATGTAGGAGATGTTGTTCATGGCTCTGGAACCCACAGTATGATGGAAAGAATGGAAGCCTTCACAACAAACTTATCTCACAGGAGACCCCAAATCTACCACTTACTAACTTTGTGAATGCTAACAAATTAATTGATATCTCTAGGCCTCCATCTTGCCTTCTTGAGAAAAGGGGACCAATCTTACAAAACCACTGTGAGAATTAAATGTGGCAATATTTGCAAAGCATTGGGTACAGTTCCAGCCTCCCTCTCACCAAAAGTTTCCAAAACATATGTTCATTTCTCCTTTCTCCCTCCCTTCCTTCCTTCCTTCCTTCTTTTCTTTCTTTCTTTTTCTTTCTTTCCTTTCTTATAATCTTATAATTTAGATTTGAAATACGAGGTACTGTTGTGTTTCTCAAACATCATTATGTCATTAAAAATAGGGGAGGGACTAAACAAAAAATCTATAGAGTCTGTGTCTGTGGAATGTCCCTTCTCCTGGGCTGACTCCAAGGGGACAGCTGGTGCCTGAGAAATGGCAACCAGGACACTGTCAGTATGAGCTTCCATTCATGCAATGAAGCCTCAAGGAATTCAGTTCAGAAAATAACTCAGACCATGCTCATAACAGAAGCCAAGTAAGGGTATCTTCTAGGGTGCAGCACTGTTCTTATGACAGAGACCATGGGAGGGTTTCTATTCTTCAGGCTGTCTGAGGAAAGGAGTCTAGCACTCCTAACCACATTATCCTTTTGAGTAGGTATACACATACCTACTTTGCAAATGAAGAAACTAAGATGGAGACATTGGAGAACATATTTAGAAATTGCACCCAATTTTATATGTCCCCCAAAGTCCATACTCGTTCCACTACACATATTGCTTCTCTAAAAAAAAAAATAAAAATAAAATAAAATATAAGAAGGAAGAGATTAAGTTTTGTGAACTTACCCCATAAAAGAAATGAAATGAGGAGGGAAAAATTGAAAACATATGAGCACACAAAAATTTGTACAAAAACTATTTCTGGTAGCATTATTCTTAATAGTCAGAAAGCAGAAACAGGGGGCGCCTGGGTGGCTCAGTGGGTTAAGCCGCTGCCTTCGGCTCAGGTCATGATCTCAGGGTCCTGGGATCGAGTCCCGCATCGGGCTCTCTGCTCAGCAGGGAGCCTGCTTCCTCCTCTCTCTCTCTCTCTCTCTCTCTCTCTCTCTCTGCCTGCCTCTCTGCCTACTTGTGATCTCTGTCAAATAAATAAATAAAATCTTTAAAAAAAAAAAAAAAAAAAAGAAAGCAGAAACAGACCTCCACCAATGGATGAATGGATACATGGATTGGAGTACCTACATACAATGGACTATTATTCAGCCTTAAAAAGGAAGGGAATTCTGATATGGTCCCACATGAGTGAACTTTTAAAACACCACGTTAAGTGACAGAAGTCAAACACCAAGGCCACAGATTATAGGATTTCAGAAGAGACTGAGAAGAGATAGACGGCCCAGTCCCGGGTCAGCCTGGGAGGGGAAAGGCTCAGGCAGCAAGGTGCTTACCAGGACAGCAGAAGTGCCCAGAGCTGCACAAGAGGGGGGATCCATCCAGGTGAGCCGCTGCACGGACCCCGGGAGGGCTACGCAGGTCATTGCCCTTGGAGTCCCCCCATGCGCAGGGAATGCCAGTCAGCCTTCAGGCCCCTGGAGTCACTTCAAGATCTTCTTCTGTCTTGAGACTCCCCTGAGGAAAGAAGGAAAATACTAAATGCAGGAGAGCAAGATGGACCACAGCTTTGTGTAATGGAGGGCGGGAAAATCCGACTGCAAAAGGCCCCCAAGAGCTCACAGCTTCCACAGGTCACAGAAAGTGCCACATCCTTGTAATAACCATCGACTCTGGGGTAATAAGGCTCTTTGAGAAGTAAGTTCCTTAAGAAGTAAGACAGGACTACCCAAGGAGAGTTAAAAATAGTCCTAGCATCCTAAACTCTTCCCAACCCCTGTTATGATCATTCCTACCAATTCCAGGAGCCCCCTGGGCATTCTCACTGACTCCTAGGATGGGTATTATTCAGTCTGAGTCAAGTAGCCAAAGGTAAGGCCTGACCTGGTCTGGGCAGTGGTTAGTAGTGTAAAGAGCTAAAGAGGAGGAGCCTAGGACCGCTCTCCAGGGATGGTTTTCCATTCTCTGGTTGACCATGAACTTCTCCATAGCCATCTGGGCCTGTGTGTTCCCTTGAGAATCACGTTCCCAGGAAGTCAGATGGGGACTGGTAATAATGTGCTGCTTCTCACTTGAGAAAGGAAGTCTGGCGGTGATGGGCAGAGGTAGCTCAGAAGGAAGCTGATGATATTCAAACTTGGCCACCACCACTGAGCCTGGAAAAAAAAAAAAAAAAAAGGAAATGCCACCATCACAAATCACCAATGTATTCCCTGTTACCATGATACGGCATTTTGTAAAAACTTTGGATTTTCATGGTTTCAATAATTTCGATTCCTGATAAAACATTTCTTATCCCCTAGTTCTCCTTAAATAGGCACCAGAGCTTTAGATATCCAAGCTTCCTAAAGCTTAGGGATTTTTTTTTAACTCCTATGAAAAATTGCTACTGTAATTTTCCATTTATGAGTAGTACCATTGGCCATTAATAGTCCCTGAATCATCACAAAAATTGAGTGCCCAGAGATGAGGAGAGAAATTTTCTTTGAATTTGATCCTTTCTCTTTTCTTAACAAAATCAGCTCCTAGCTGAGATCGCACAATGGTCCTGCCCAGATGCATGAATTCTTTCTGTCAGGGACTCGATATCTTTCAGATTACAGTGCATTAAAATGTACCCAGTGAGCCTAAGGGGAAAAAAATAAATATGGCATTTGTCTTGAACTCATAAAAAGGGTCATACAAAAAAAGAATTTAATAAAAATTATTACCACCTAAAAGCATTGCCAAAATTTAATTATACATTTTCAACCCCCAAAGTAAATGCTTTAACATCTAAACCCACTGAAAAGTTGCCCAGCTTTATTACTGCCATACCTCCAGATTTTTTGTTTTGCTTTTTGTTTTTTGTTTTTTGTTTTTGTTTTTTTTGTTTTTGTTTGTTTGGTTGGTTGGTTGATTGGTTGGTTGGTTTTTCCTTAAGTATTCTTATTTAATTCTTGAATGTATGACCAGATAGCACTGCAGGTAGGGAAAAATTTTCCTCTTTTGCTAAAATAGTCTCTATTCTCAAAGGCCCATGGCAATCTATCAGTGTGATCCTCTGAGGTAATTAGGTCCCTTTCCCCTCCCAGGCAGACGTTCTGGATGCTGTTGGCTCAAGGACAGCAGTGTCTGGGGCTGTATTCTCAGCCATTGGGTTGTCCTCAGTCCCTTTGTGCCATGGCAATTTTTCAGAAGGGAAATTAGTCCCTCTGCCAACTCTTATATTTTGTATAAGTCCAGATGTCACACTTTGCTAATGTCATACTAGACTGTAATATTTTTATAACATAGTGTAGAAAACCAAAGCAGAGCCAAATAGACACATTGCTGCCAGATGGTTGACCTTTATTTACTGATAAAAGTTTCTCAAATCATAAAACTTGAACTTATTAGAAGTGAGCTGAGTTTTCAAGTTTCCAAGTGAGCCCTATGCTCTCTCCCATTGGCAGCGGGAGAAGAGACGGGCTCATAAAAATACAGGGTGTGTAGAAACCCAGAAGTCTTCATGGCACTGGGACAGGGGGAGGTGGCTTGCTGCCAGGGAGATGAGTTTTCTGTGTGTAGTAAAGACTGGAGTTGTCACTCATGAACTGAACTATGGAGCAAACCTCTGCATGCCTGTGAGTTTAGGCATACAGCCACCTGCCTTCAAAGCACGAGGAGGCTGCTGATTGTTGTCCCCTGGTTTGCCTTCCTCCCATGTCTCTAGCGTAAACAGATTGAAGGAGACTATCATTTCCTGCCCATGCCTTCAGCTTACCCCCTAACCATTGCCATACAATAATGGAGTTCCTAATTGAATCTTATTAGTTTTGCTTCATATTATATTATGAAGCATATTATATTTGCTTCAAAGAGAGGGCAATTATTTCTCCTTCATATTTCCTTGTAGATTTATTTTCTTTAAAAATGTTTTCTGTCCTGACTCATGGATTATTTTTTTTTTTCTTTGTGATTGGCTCTAAATATGGCTAGGATTCTAATGGGCCCTTTTTCCATTCTAATTGTTTCTTCCCCGGACAAATTATTCTTCCTACATATTTATTAATATTGGACTTAATGTCCCATGCATTCATCATGACCTTGAAAACAGAAACTCACCTCTTTGTTATCAATACCAAATTATTAGGCATTTGAATAACAATAAATGGCTTCCCCAGTACATTTATCTCCAGTCATGAAAGTCCGCAGAACCTACTTTTAAATTTGTAGCTTTTATATTTGTTGATAATTTGCTGCCTCACTCATCTGAACTACATTACCTTTTTATTTAACTATTTTCCTTTTTTTTAAAGATTTTATTTATTTATTTGAAAGACAGAGATCACAAGTAGCAGAAAGGCAGGCAGAGAGAGAGGGAGGAGGAAGCAGGATCCCTGCTAAGCAGAGAGCCCGATGTGGAGCTCGATCCCAGGGTCCTGGGATCATGACCTGAGCGGAAGGCAGAGGCTTTAACCCACTGAGCCACCCAGGTGTCCCATATTTAATTATTTTTCAATTAAACAATAATCATTTTGTCACACTTCATAGATTTTCCACCCAGCCTAACTTTTTATCAAATCAAATTATGATTTATTCAGAAACCAAATATTCTGCCCTGCTCAAAGATTTTCTGACTCAGAAGTATTTAGAAATCTATCCATCTGTCTGTTTTCCCTCCTCATTTCCCTTCTATAAAGTAGGGTCTTCTAAACTCAGTTTTAATTATTGGTAACCCTCCCTTCACTGCAGAACGATCATCCAGCTAGTTAGCTTGGAACTCCCCATTCAGTAGGAGTATCTAAATGGTTAAGCATTGTGTCTCAAGAATGCACAGCTAAAAACATCACTGAGAGGGTTACTATATTTGGACTTACCATCAGATACTTGGGTTCAACTCCAACTCTGCATCTTTCTATACACGTGATTGATGTGCAACATCTCACTTCCATGCTCTATACTTCTGCAAGATGAAGATGTCAGTAACTGCTCGCAACTGTCCAGATTCTTATGCATGCCAAGGAAAACACACAAACAAGTGATCATAAGCTGAAAATCATAAAATACACCATCAACATCAATACATAGCATTCTGCACTGAAGAGTTTATTCTCTTAGAGAAGAGAGAACACACCATGGGATACAACTCTGGAAAGATGAGCTAGGAAGAAAAGAGAGAGGGAGAAGGTGCTCACATGACACTATGGGTGGAGGAATACTTCCCTGGAAGGTCACCCAGGAATGGTTATGAGCAGCAAGAGGCAGCAAGAGGGAATCCACAGAACTCCTAAGGAAAGGGAGGCCACAAGAAAGGGAGGTATGGGCACTAAGCATGGATTCTCCTCTTGGGGATTTTTCTTCAGCCAGGCCCTCTGGTCTTTGGCCTGCTTGACTTCTGTCTACACCAAATGACAATCTCTAGTTTTACAGCCTGCCCATAGGCAAGGACCCATAAAGCTTCAGCTAATGTTTCTCCTGTACCTTACAACAACGAGGACAGACTCAGTCAAAAGTGCCTGGAGGAGCACCTGGGTGGCTCAGTGGGTTAAGCCTCTGCCTTTGTCTCAGGTCATGATCTCAGGTTCCTGGGATCGAGCCCTGCATCAGGTTCTCTGCTCAGCAGGGAGCCTGCTTCCTCCTCTCTCTCTCTGCCTGCCTCTCTCCCTACTTGTGATCTCTATCAAATAAATAAATGAAATCTTAAAAAAAAAAAAAAAAAGTGCCTGGAATTGTGCCTTGAATTGAGTGAGATTACAATCATGGTGATGGAACACATCGATGCGGGGATACAAAATCTGAGTTCTAAACCAATATGAACCTAAGTGGTTCTGTTGCCTCCCATAGCCTCATCGCGGAACAAGAAAGAAAACCTGAAGGCAAGATTTCCTGTATTGTGGGTGAGCATCAAATAACTCACACACCTTCCCTTTCTCTCTCTTCTTTATTTGTTCATTGTGGTATGGAAGGTGTAAGTACAAAGTTCCTACCAGCCTACTAGAAGGAGGAGAACTTTCGCAGCAGCAACCCTGCGCCAGAGAGGACCCAGGTTTGGGCAGATGACTGCGCCAGGCTTTCTAGAGGGAAGGGTATATGTCATCATCCTACACTATGAACCTCAAGCCCTGCCCCTTTCCATGCATGAGATGCACTAAAGCTGTGCTTCCTTGGATACTGGGTATGATGTTTTATTTGTAACTAGAAACACTTGTTTAAAGTGCATATATTCAAAATTAAAAAAAAAAGAGAGAGAGAGAGAGAAGAAGAAGAACTAGCAAAGACTGATTTAGCAAATCCCTTTCATCAAGGGTTTACTTGTTTTCTTCCATCAAATATCCTATCTAGTCACTTGGCCAGAGAGCCCCCAGAGAATTACAGGGGAAACCTTCCTAGTGGGTTATTTTAAACAATATCTTTTGGGAGATAAATAAGTCACAGGTGGAGCGCTAGTGGCAGCAGTGACCTGGGCATCGGCCATGCCTCAGGTTTACCTTCAGCTTTTTGTTCTATTACCGTAGCACTCGAAAGCAGGCTTTTCTCATTTGTTTTGTAATCTGTTATTTGGGTAATTTCTCTTCCCCTTGTGTATCTCTAAAGACATTTCCACAGTTCCAAGAACTGATTTCTTTCCTAAATTACCTTGCTTTGTTTTCCTCCCTTACTGCCTCTCTTCTATCTTTTCCAAATATTTCTCCCTCCAAACAGTTCTCTGCGCCATTTAATCATCCGGCTCGCCCTTGGGTGTCTTGAGCCTTCTCTACATTTTCTCCTTCCCAAAGGAAGCTGCCACTTCTGCAAAACTCTTAAATTCCCATGCCACGGTATCGACAATTTTTTTTCTTGGTGGGGAATAATTTTTCCCCAATTCAATTTGCCGTATATTTTCTCCTATAAGTGAATTCTCATGGCATATCGTATGGATATTATCTCCCTCTTTCTACAGAAAAACCCCAAATACTTTGTGTCATATGTAATTTTTATTTTGGCAATCCCTGCTGGGGCCAGCTTTTCCTATAATGCAGCAAAGTCCCCTCAGAACATTCATCTCGCAGTGCCCGGAAATGGAGATAATGCTCACACGTCTTTTCCTGTGTGTCCCTGTGTGTGTGTGTGGTGCTGCACAGACTTCACAAACCCCGCTGTCTGTCCTTCTACTTCTTTTCATAACAATCTCTAGGGGTAACCTGAATTCACCCACCAGCCTAGTGGTTCGGAGGAAAGATCATAGGTTCTAGTCCTGGCTGTGCCCAGAGAAACCTGTGGTCTCTTTATTGCAGTAGAACGACAAAGAAGTGGGGGAAAAAAATACACATCAGTGTGACTTTCTTTCTCTCACAGCCCTAGAAAATGAAGCCAACTCAAAGCCGTCCCTGCCTTGATGATGCCTGTTAACATCATTTCCATGCTGAAACAGTCGTATGGCTGGTAAACCTCCACTATTCATGGAACTAATCCATGCCACGAATATCCTTCTCTATGGTATCCGTACAGTTTACACAATTGTTTCAACTCCTACTTCTTAAAACTCAGAGTTGTTTTTAAAACGCAGAGTTGCATTGTTGCTCGGTCTCTCTTTAGTCTTTCCAAACTCTAGTCCTCTAATGAGTGAATGGGAATCTCTCTCTCGTTACTAATCAGTTCCAACCCCTTCATCTAGGCTTTCTTTAGCCAACAGCAGGTCTTCAACAAAGTCATGTAAATATTGGTGATTTGGGATTTTTCCTCTGCTTCCCCCTTCATGTGTTTCATTTTTATTTTCTTTTTTTTTTTAAGATTTTATTTATTTATTTGAGAGAGAGACAGTGAGAGAGAACATGAGCGAGGAGAAGGTCAGAAGGAGAAGCAGACTCCCCAAAGAGCTGGGAGCCCGATGCGGGACTCGATCCCGGGACTCCAGGATCATGACCTGAGCCGAAGGCAGTCGTCCAACCAACTGAGCCACCCAGGCACCCCTCATTTTTATTTTCATTATCTATAAAGCTTATTTTTTATTGCCCTTCCCCCCAGTCTTTCTTGTGTCATTTATTTCTCCATGCTCCACTCCTATAGGCAAAAAGAAAGCATCGTCTCTAGGTTCCAAGAGTTTATTATCAGATCCAAGGAGAGGAGATATTAACATGCAGAATTAAACATGGCAGGCCCTCTTTTGCAAATACCAAGTGGTCAAGGTGATAGGCTCTGCAAGAGACAAGGGATGCTTCACCACAGGACACTGGAGATGCAGTCAGAACGCCGCAGGGTATGGAAAAGTGTGCAGGGGAAGGTGTGTTTGAAACAAATGGGATCAGCAAGGTCATGTTCAGAGATCAGCTATGATACTGGATGTGGATGGGGCCAGTTCATCAGGACCAGGGAGTTCATGGGGAGGACCCCTAAGGTAAATATGATCTAAACTAAATCTTGATGTGATGAGCCAGTTTGTGTCTTTGAGACTTTATTTTGATAGCCTCAGAGAGACTTGGAGAATTTTTAGAGGGAAAATGATAGAACCAAAGCAGCGTTGGGGATGTAAATCAACAATCCGTGTGAGTGTTGCCTACAGGAGGAGGCAGGCATCTGCCGTAGAAGTCAGGTATGAAGCTATCAGGGATGGATGTGAGGGAATGGCCATGTGAGGAAACAAACGTAATTTCCGTTAAATAGTTGAAACCCACCGGTTGGATGATTAGTTCGTAGAGCACCAGGGACAACGGGCGGCACAGATACAGTCCCTCTTTGCTTGCCTCTCTTCAACCTTGGAAAGTGGTGTAGCCACAGGTAGAGTTTATGAAAAGATTACACAAACCAGAAACTGTGTTAAGGACTTTGTACAAGTTAGCTGATTTATTCCTCCTAACAAACAATTTGAAGAAAGAAAATGGAGACCCGAAGAGGTCAACGAACTTGCCGGCACTCTCCTGCATGTTCTTCAGGTAGTTTAGCTTCAGGGTTGGGTTCTGAGCCCTCCTCTGTGTGGCTTCCCATAGCCTGGAAATCCCACAAACTCAGGTTCAAACACACCAGGTTAACTAATGCCCAGCTCCTCCCTAATGTCATGCCAACAGAGTGTGGAAGTTAGTTTGAGCCTCAACCCCTATCTATAAAACAGGATGACAGATCCCACCTTCAAGAGTTGTTGTAAAGATGAAATAATCCAGGGGCACCTGGGGGTTCAGTTAGTTAAGCATCTGCCTTCAGTTCAGGTACTGATCTCAGGGTCCTGAGGTAAAGTCCCACATAGGACTCCTTGCTCAGCGAGGAGCCTGCTTCTCCCTCTGCCTGCCCACCCAACCCCGCTTGGGCTCTCTCCCTCTCTGTCAAATAAATTAATTAATTAAAAAAAAAGATTAAGTAATCCATCTCAAGCACTTTACAGTGTCTGGTGAACTTTCTTTCCACACTAATAATAGGTGTTAAAGTTCTGGACGAATCCAGCTTGACCCCACTCCCTCTGGACTGCCCTCTCTGCCAGGTGAACTCCTGAATGTCACCTAACTTCTATTCTGACTGTAAGCTGCCCGAGTAAACCTCTTGCTGGCACAAAGTTCACAGATTGTAAGGTGCTTCTGTGCGCATTGTCTCCCACCAGGAGCAGTGATGTAAGAGAGACCCCCCCCATGCAAGTCATCCAGGGGCCTGCATCTGTGGCCCCTGTGAGGCCGTCCCAGGTGTCCCAGGCATCTGCAGGAAGAAGACGCAGTTTCCCCCGTGAGTGCACCCCCATGTACCCTGAAGGACAATCTAGTTTCTTACTCAGTCTACATGACCCTCCAGAGTCTTATAACTATAGCAAATGGCATCTTTAGCAAGCATTTCATTTGTAAATAATGCATAAACAGTCTTATTCTGCTGCTGTTTCACAGCTTTTGGATGATTTTCGGGCAGCGGTTTTTATTTTCTTCTCCAGAAATTCCCCTCAAAATAAATCATATTTTGCCCACTCCTGAAAGGGACACCATGAGGTTTCATGCCTGGTGTTCCTGTTTGCTCGGGGCTCAGATGTCTCTGTCATCTCCATTGGCTTTCTCATAGACGCTTTCCTGACAAAAACTGCTTTCTAGACCTCTCATCTAGATCCTTCTTACACATTGGCATTTCTTCAAAAAAGACAAGCCCTTCTTTGAGAATCTGAGTACGCCATCTATCCTTTTTACAGCAAATCAAACATTTTCACTTCCCTCATCAAGTATATGGTTTCCTCTCTTAAAAATGTAAAACCTTTGCTCCTTCCGCTATTTTTTTCAACACTTTATTCTCTTATTCTGCTCTCTTTCTGAGTTTGAAATGAAGACTTTTAAATTTTGATTATAGTTTCTTTTCCTTCTCTTGATCTCGCTGTGGCGGATCTTCTCTCGTGCCTCGGAGGTCCCACGCCCCCCCTCCCTCCTTCTCTTCCTTGACAGGGACATTTACATAATGACGAGAAGATTCCCTTGGATCCGCTCTGCAACGCGTATGGCAGGCACACAACAGCATGTCCTCCTTCCAATAATCATTTGTGATCACGAAGGGAACTGCTTCTGAAACCACTTTGCAGGTTATAGAAGTAAGATACTGAAGAGTTAATTAATTTTCCAAAGATTAAAAAATAAATCAAATGCAGAGTGTAATTCTCGGAGGCTTAAATGAGCTTTGCTGCTTTTCTGCTCTCTGATTCCAGGTACAAGAAAGCGCAAACCTTCACTACAGCTCTCTGCAACGTCATATTCCATTTAAATGGACAACTGTGATCATATGATTTTTCAGTAAGAGTCTAAATTTTTCTTTCACTGTAACGGCTATTAATTTATATTTCAAGTAACATAAAGAACCCTCAAGGTACACCCCATATTGGCAGATCTGTTCTCAATGACACTCTATTCTGGGCCTGCTTGTACTAGGAACTCGCTAGATGGCCATAGGAAGTCACTTAACTCAGATAAGTCTCAATTTCCTCATTCATAAAATAAATGGGCTCTATTTTCCCTAAGGTCTCTTCCAGGTCTAACTGTTTCTAATCTGTGCTGTAAGATAGAAATAGTCATTGCCAACTTTCTCAGGATTCTAGCTATGTCCCCTGAGATCTCACATGCTGGGAGAATTTTATCTGCAAAATCCAAGGCATAAAAGTGTATAAGTGAAATATGAAAGGCTTATTAAACAAGCCATACCATTTAAACTGGGGTATGACAAGTATGGCTTTCCCTAATAAAGTGATCTAGCTTCCTAATCCAGGGAGAATACACATGGTGACTGCCAATACAGATGTCAGGGGTGTTCTGTACTCTATCAATGCATTTCTATGTCACTTTTCAGTTAAAATTACAATTTTCTGACAACCTACCTCCTTCTTGCTATGATCAGAGACTGTAATCACATTGGCTTCTCTTTTTCATATACAGTTTTTGCAGCACTGGGAGCTCAAATCGTGATAACTCGGAGGAGTTCAGTCTCTTCTGGAGAGTGGGGCAACTGCTTTCTTCAGAAGACATGGGTTTCTAGTGACAAATAACTCAGAATTTTAATCCACATGAGCACTGTGTATGACTAGATCCATTGAGCTCTTGTCAGTGCAACACAGGAAAGCTGGTCCCGAGATTTAGTTTCCCTAGAAACCTTATAGAAAATAGTCTTCCAATGAATGACATGTTAAAAAGCAATCCTTTCCACACATTGTGTAGCTCTTAGTTGGTTGGGGTGTTTGTAAGGCGGAACCTGATTGGTTGGCTCAGGGCAGGGACTGAGATTAGGATGACAAACCACCTGGGTTTCCCCACAATGAACGTGTCTTCTGGGAGAAGGGGCTTTCAGTGCTGGAAGTGGGAAAGTCCTGAGCAAACCACTATGAATTATTCACCCTACCTGATTCTTTACCGCCTTCAAGCCCCAGGAACTGTTTCAGATACGACCAGGAGTCAAGTAGAGCTTCTAGAACACGTGGTCTGTGTGGCTGATTGAAAGTCTTCTCTCCTTTGTTATGTGCATGATTTTGTGCAAGTTTTGGGGAACTTTCTAAACCTCAAATCTTCAAGTAAAAACTGGGATGGTAATAAATGCCCACTTCACAGGGATGTGAGCTTTAGAAAACACAAGGGCTATGAAGTCCCTGATCAATCAGAAATTCTCAGTGATTGTTAGCTTTTGATATAATCATTACCATAATCTTTCTCCTATAAAATGTCAGTTAAATGAATATCACTATAGTACACAGCTGTAAAAGAAACTTGATTAGACATGATCTTGATATTTGGTAGACTTGAAACAAGATTTTATTTCACTTGTATCAAGTCTTTGAGCAAACATGTCTTTAGAAAGTCAAGTGTAGATAGCAAAATATCTAATGTATGCTCTATTTCATGCTTTAAAAACAAAATGCTGCATCTGCATCAAGTTCAATGTATCCTAACAATTGGCTCACCATACAACACTAAGTCCGTTCAAGAAAGGGAAATTCTAATTTAATTGTGTCAGTTCATAAGTATAATGATTAAAGGAGAATAAAATCAAAATCCTATTTAGTCAATGATTAAATGAAGCAAAATAGTAAACTTCCTTAAAATTCATTTTTTTTTTAAATACAGTTTTCAGGAGATAATTCCTCAGTTTAGATATTAATATCCCATGTCACCTAAGACCATGATGGTCCCAATAAGATTTTAGAACTCATTGTTTGGGCCCAAAATGAGAACGTCTTTCAGCAGGAGACAATCATCTGAAAACAAAGAGGCAGAAGGCAAGATTCCTGATGACCAAAAACTGAGGAGATTGGAAACGTGACATGACAAACAAAGCCAAAGGCACTGGGTGAGAGTGAAGGCAATACCAGGTTCTAAGTTTTGTCTTCTAAGTATTAAAACACACACACAGGGGCGCCTGGGTGGCTCAGTGGGTTAAGCCTCTGCCTTCGGCTCAGGTCATGATCTCAGGGTCCTGGGATCGAGTCCTGCGTCGGGCTCTCTGCTCAGCAGGGAGCCTGCTTCCTCCTCTCTCTCTCTCTGCCTGCCTGTCTGCCTGCTTGTGATCTCTGTCTGTCAAAGAAATAAATAAAATCTTTTAAAAATAAATAAATAAATAAAACACACAAAAATTTCAAAACCTCATAAAAAGGATGATTTGAATCTCAATCAATGGTTAATTATCTTAGTATCATTAGTAATATATTCTTTTGAGAGATAGAGAGTGCATGACCCAGGGGCAAGGAAGGGCAGAGGGAGAGAGAGAATCTTAAGCAGACTCCATGCCCAAACCAGAGCCCAACTTGGGGCTCCATCTCAAGAACTTGAGATCATGACCTGAGCCTAAAACAAGAGTCACTCAACCAACTGAGCCAACCAGATGCCTCTATTCATATTTTTAATTTCCTATTATACTTCCCATCTATCTCACCTTTAGACAAGAATCTGCATAAGGAAATAAATTGGAAGCTGACACTTATTAAGTTGGGCTTCTCTTCCTTCTTCTGACTACTTCTTGGGATCTCTTTCAGCCATGTTGCCTAGTATTTGAACATTAAAGTTAGAAGTCAAATTGCGAACATACTGAACAGGTTTATGATTAGTAAGCTACCAGGTATGACCTGAGTTACTGTTAGCTCATTCCCTCCCTGGGCCTATTGGACCATGGCTTCTCATGGTTTGGACATGGCTTACCATCGAATCAATCAGCAAGCCAACTGGCATAGATAATTTATTTCATGTTAGTTGCTATTTACTAGCCTGGGAATATGTAGCTTTTCAGTGATGTTGAAGATAGTGTTTTTTATAATAAAAAATATTTAACCATGTATTCCAACTTCCATATGACAGAAGAGAAAAATAGGGAAACCAAGACATTTGTGGGAGGGTTGGTACTAGAACTTAGTTCATCTACCACCTGTTCTTAGACTGTGTCTTTTGCACCAATATAGACAGAGAATAAAGAAGAAAAATTGCATCAATGCTTGGGCATCGATCACCCACTTTGCCATTTGTCAATGCTTTTAAAAGAAGTAAATGTTCCATCCTTGCCAAGCCGTTTTGTAGATACACATTTCATCTTTTTTCCTTATTGATTAGGTTTAGATTTATCCAGACTTCTTAACTCCCCATGAACTTTGTTGAGCAATTGCATATTCAAGGACATCCATTAAATGTAGACCAGAGTCACCATGAAAGAAACGCACTGCTGGGGGCCCAGATGAAGAAGGAATACATCAAACCATGTGAAGCACATCCATGAGGTAAGTGTGATCTATAAACATCTTACATCATATTCAAACATCTTGACTGTGGTCATAAATTGATTGCTGATTTGAATATCTGATTTTCTAGGTTCCTATGTATTCAGCTTTTGGCAACCTAATAATGGTGAATTTATTCTCTAACTAACACACTCCTTGAATAAATAAAGTTATGTACATGTGCCTTCTTTTAGTGTCCTATAATTCTCCATAAACCGTGGGCCACCTATAATAAGAAACCTCCTATCTTACAGAACTACTTTAAAAAAATCCTTAAGCCTTCCAAAACAGTTCCATTTAACCTTTTTTTGAAAGCCCACCATCATCCCTCCTTCCCCCTACACTTGGCAACTGGTTTTCAATCATCTCCCAGGTGCCTAAGCCAAGTTACACATGTGCACACAGAAAATTATGCATTCTTTTTCAAAAGGTGGCTTGGGAGGGAGGTCCTCTGTGGCTGTTATCTACAGATGCTTTATTTGAACAGATATTATGAATGGATTTTAATTGTGCTTTTAGATGTAAAACATGCACCAAGGAATAGCCCTAATAGACCTGTAGAAACTCAATAAAATAAATCAATAGCATATGTCCTTGAAGACAATTACACTTTCCAACATTTTGATCAATACTGACATTTGACCTGCAAAATTTGTCATCTACTGATTTTTTTAAAGAATTTGCTGATATAAGTGCAACTTTATACAAGAAAACATATGAAGGAAAGCTTTATTCCCCAAGACTCTTGCCAATATTTTTCTGACACGTCACCATGTTACCACTTCTCTCTTGCTAATGCAGCTCTTGTTGCAGGAAATTAGAATGATTCTTTATGTCTGATCTGCATCTCCCTCTGAATCTCAAATATCCACATCGTTTAGTCACCTACCGGGTCAGTATATTAGCTCACTGCCTGCAAGTCTTTGTATGAGAGGGGCATTAGCCATACGACCAAGTCCAAATTCTCCAGAAAGCAAAGCACAGTGAGAGAGCTGAATCATTCCATGGGTCAAGTTCACAGCACCAGAGTGAGCGGCCAAGAGAGGCCTGACCAGGTGTCTCATAGGCCCTTGGGCATAGCAGAATCAATCTGATGTTGATACTTTTGTCCTTCCTGATGCTGCAGTGTTTGTCCAGCTTTCACTGAAATATATAGACTCTAAACTTTATTATTGTGGGTTACTCTGACATAAAAGAACACTAAAATTTTATTTTTGAGAAACATCAGAAATGTCAAGAAAACTAACCAAACTAAGGCAAGATGACAGGGCAACCTAAAGACTGAAGACTTGCAGAGAAATTCTGCCAAAGAAGAAGGAATTGGATAAATTACAACACCGTGGTTTGGCCATGCCAATAGTCAAACATGATAAATTCAAGACAAGGAATAGAATATATTCAAAACACAGATAGGAAAGAGAGAGCCAATGACTGGACTTTTGGGTGTAGGTGGGACCTATCCACAGGAAAATAAACTGATACTTATTGAAGGCTGACTAGGTGCCAGTCTTCACAACCTGTGAGGGAAGCAATCTCAATTCTCTTTCCTGTTGGGGAACCCTGAGGTTCAAAAGATGAATTACTTTTCTAGGGCCACCCAGCTCCTAACTGGAGAAGCTGAGATTCTAACCCAAGAGCACCCCATTCTAACGTCCTCACCATTTCTCCCATGCTATCTGCTTCTCTCCCGTGTTGTCTTACTGGCCAAACCTCTGAAATGCTAAGTTCACCATCTCTTGCCCTTTTCTGTGCTCTTTCAACTTTTGCCCCATTCTATGTTCTATGTAGAATGTGGAAGAGAATGCTGAGCAGGCTCTCACAATTTCCCTTTTTGAAACCATGCTGCCTTTCTTTTAAGACTCAGAATCTGTTCTCTGGCAGTGGGAGAGTGACAAGTACCCAGGGAATAGAGCCGCAGGAGACTCGCACAAAAGCAATGAGTGCTAAGCAAGATTTTTGAGGGAACCATGTGTGGTGATAAACTTTTTAAGCAAAAGGATAAAGACAAAATCCAAAAAGACCGTCACCTCCAAGGAAAAGCAGAAAGGTGTGATCAGTGATGAAAAGTCAGGTAGAGCCAGTCATTTTGTCCTGTTTTAGGGTTTCAGTATGTGACAGCTGAAAGACATATAATCTATTATTAGCTTTGTAAATGATATATTATGTTCCTATACTACTTTGTTGTTTCATACATTACATTAAAAATTAAAAAGGGGGTACGCCTGGGTGGCTCAGTCGGTTAAGCTGCTGCCTTTGGCTCAGGTCATGATCCCAGGGTCCTGGGATCGAGTCCCGCATCAGGCTCCTTGTCCAGCAGGGAGCCTGCTTCTCTCTCTGCCTCTTTCTGCCACTCTACCTGCTTGTGCTCTCTCTATGACAAATAAATAAATAAAAACTTTTTAAAATAAATAAATAAATAAAAATTTAAAAAGGGAACTGGTCCAAACCTACAGCAGCAGACACACAACTGAGGTCCTAAGGAAGACCTTGCCTCCCCCTCTTCTCTCTGAACCAACCCAATGCACAGACTATCCCTTGGTTGGTCCAAGGCATGCTCTGTAGCTGATTGCTGACAGCTAAACGCAAAGGAGTATCACACCATGAAGCACCACTGACTGCGTCAGCACTAATTGCAGCTCAGTCCCACCCAGACAAGTGGTATGAGCCTCTCCAGCTTTCCCTCCTGTGTCCTGCTCTCGTCTCCCAGTGGGAAAACAAAATCTTTACCTCAGTCAGTTAAGGGAGGAATACCAACATAGTTGACTGGATCTTTGTCAGTATGATGCTGAAAAGGAAAAATTGTTATTTTACTGCACCAGCTGTAACATTTTAAAAATAAAGGAAAACAAACAGCTTCCATTCTTTTAAATTACATGTGCTATATTCTTTCCTGTGTCTAGGAAGTTGAAACATAGTGTGCTTTTCCCTTTCAGCACCTATCACAGTGGGAATTTTGTCTTTATTTGTCTGAATGTGTGGCTAATGTGTACCTGCCCTGGGAGACCAAGTGTTTTGAGGGAAGGCTCTGCAAGCTCAGCATTGGCTCCCAACACCACATGTAGATCATAGGACAATTTAGGTGTTCAGGAATGAGTGACTGAGTGAATATGTAAATGAGCAGAGGCATTAGGATAGGCAATCTGTATCTTATATGTCCACTGCTGTTATTTTGTAAAGATAAGACAAGAAATACATGAATCAGTACAACTACCAATGAACTTCATTCAGTCATCAAATCATACATCAACTAAATAACAAATACTCTAGTTGACTTCCCTGCCAAAACTCCAGATATTGGGGTATTACCAATAAGATATGTCTTCACAATTATATTGTGAATATTTATTTTCATGGTATCTGTTGGCTGATATAATATAGCTGGAAACAATTTTCTAGATAGTATGTAGGGCAAAATTATTCAAATATGCTTGTAATTTATATGCCCATTCTCTTAAAAAAAAAAAAAAACTGATTGTAAGGAACATCTGGGTGGCTCAGTTGGTTAGGTGTCTGATTCTTGATCTCAGCTTAAGTCCTGATCTCAGGGCTGAGTTTGAGTCCCTCCTACTTAAAAAAAAAGTTGATTGTAGGAAAATTAATCCAAAAATAAATACGTGTGTGTGTGTGTGTATGTGTGTGTACATGTAATAAGTATATAACATAGATGTATATGTACGTAATCTAATAGTAATAAGTAACTTTCATGTACTTTGCAAGGTATTAAAGTATTAGTTATCTACTTGTCTGCCTGTCATATTTTGCTTTTAAATATCTGTACATATTGGAAAGAGATTACTGCATGACTCTGAAAGAAAATTCTATTCCTGAGTATCCATTAATAAAATTTATTTTGTATCCAACACAGACAACTATTGATACAAATCAGATTTTACCAATAAATGTTGACCACATTTTTGGATACTATATAGGTATGAATACCTAATACCAAGTAAGACAATATGGAGAAAATGTAACATTTCATAGAGAATGAGTAAATGGGTGACAACTTTTATTTTTAAAATTAGTTATATTATGTAAATATGTAATTATAATTTAAGTAGCATAAAGTGGAGATGAAAACATAGCTACCTTGGGAACAGGGTCAGGAACTGAGCGTCAGGAACCAAAGACAAGGCTGAAGCTTTGGTGGTGCACTTAGGAAGTGACCAGCCTCTTCATCAAAAGAGTGTTAAGCCATTTCCAGACCCCAGGAGAAAGGGAGCCTGGATTATGGGGAAAAGTGAAGAAAAGTTGTACATCTGTTCTAGAAAATTGGACCTTGATCTGGAATTCACCAACCAAGGAACTCACTCATGATCATATTAATACATAAGAAATGAAACAAAGAAACAGTATAATCAGGCTTCTAGAGACACCTTAAGGACAACTCATTTTCAGTGAGAGAAGCTGGTAAGAAAATCAGCCAATGGTCTTTCACAAATAACATTTTCTTCATCTCTTCTTATTCATTTCACTAGAATCATCTATATTCTGAAGGGCTTAACAATTGAAATTTTAAAACTAGACTTCACAAGTTACAAATGGCCACATATTATATGATTCCATTTTTATGAAATGTCCATATTAGGTAAATCCATGGAGAAAGGAAGTACATTTGTGGTACTTAGGACTGGGGAGGCAGGGAGAGAATGGGGAATCACTGGTATTGGGTACAGGGATTCTTTTCTGAGGTGATGAAAATGTTCTAAAATTGATTGTGGTGGCAGTTGTACAACTCCACAAGTTTACTAAAAGTCATTGAATTATTCACTTTTAAATAGATAATTTGTAGTGTTATGAGTTATATCTCATTAAAACTGCTTATAAAAAAAAAAACTAAACCTACGATTTTAAAGCCAACTGAAAGTCACAGTGTCATTCCTATTTCTCAGCATATAGAAATCATTTGTTGGGAGTTTGAATGGCTTAGTCAGTGATGCATCTGCCTTTGGCTCAGGTCATGACCTCAGAGTCCTGGGATCAAGTCCCATGTCATGCCCCCTGCTCATCAGGGAGTCTGCTTCTCCATCTCTCTTGTGCTCTCTGGCCAGTGTCAATAACATTTTGCTTGTGCTCTTTCTGTTGCTCTCTCTCTGGCTCTCAAATAAATAAATAAAACCTTAAAAAAAAAAAAAAGAAGTCATCTGTTAGAGGATTATTTTTAAAATTGCTTATAAAGCATATTAATTTAATAAGAATTGGATAATTAATCCAATCATTACCTACTCCTACTAGAAAGGCTGAAAGAACAAGGATGGTGATTTAACAGGGGTCTCCAAATACTCAGCTGGAATTCAAGAAAGCCTGTAGTACACTTTCTCAGCAAAGATTTTAAAGATTGATCAAATGTCCACATCTCTAAAGGGGTTTGAATAAAGCCATATATAAAGCCTGTGTGATGCTTAATTTTATGGGTCAAACTGTAATAGGCTATGGCACTCAGTGGTTCAGTCAAACTAATCTAGATGCTGGTGTGAAGGTTTTTTTATATGTGATTAACATTTAAAACAATATACTTTGAATAAATCAGATTATACTTCATAATGTGGTGGGCCTCATCAAATCAGTTGAAGGCCTTAAAAAACTTATGTTCCCAAGACTGCAACAGAAAAGCCTTGCCTGAGTTTCCCAGGCTGCTGGGCTGAGGAATTCTGGGTTAAGACTGAATTATCAACTCGTCCCTTAATTTCCAGCTTGCCAGCTTTCCCTACAAATACAACACTTGCCAGTCCCCACAATCAAGTGAGCCAGTTCCTTAAAACTCTCTCTCTCTCTTTCTGTCAAATATCTATCTCTATCTCTTTAGAATGTTAACTATACAACCAACATCAGACGTTGCCTCTCATTCACTCCTGATGAAACATGATAATAAAATTAAAAATGTGGAAGTTCCACCCAGATATTTAGACTTTGAATTTTCAATGCCCAAGCTGAACTGATATTGACACTGTCCAGGCTAATTATTTTATGGAACAGGTTGAAACCAGACACCACAAAGCCAAGACAAGTATGTCTGTGACACACGTCTTCTTTACTGCATAACATGTGTGACCGCCCACCAACCATATATTATTGGTGATGACTTCAATGCGGGGAGGACAAGGAAGAAAATGATGGAGCATGTGATGCATCTGGAATATTTATGCACACCATATGGCTTAAGTGTACAAAGAGTTATGTAAAGGTGAGACCAAAGAGTGATTCCCTGGATTCCTCCTGTATTACTGTATGTAAGGTTTAAGATTGTGCAAATACTTAATGTGCAAAGGGAAATGTCTAATATAATGATTTCATGGGGTCACTCTTCAGAGAATTCAATTATTATTTTCATAAGCAAGAAGGGCCTTGGGCCAGGATAAGACTCCTACTTGTGAATTCCCTGATATTGCTTCACTGTAGTGCTGTAGGGTGCGATCTGTAGTCGTTAGGAATCTATGACACCTTTAGGAATAAAGGAGTTTATTTTTATTAGGAAATTCTGTGCAAGTTTTGTTTCTCAAAGACATGTACATGCCAACAGTAATGAAGCAAAACTGAAAAGCAAAGAAAAAAAGCTTTTAGCAAAAGAACCAAGACATCACTTCCTATTAAGCAAAGCATGGACAAATGATTAAGGGGAGAGATTAAGGGGAGCTCAGCTGAGAGTTTCCATTTTTATTGCTATGATTTTGTTTTTGCAAAGGGAAAGGAACGGGATTAAGAATTAAGAAATTATGAGAAGAATCACTAATCTAGATCCCTGGAGCAAAGAGACATAGATTTTCTTCTTCAGTTAATTGCACTCCTATTTTTTTAATATTGAGAGCATGGTGTCTCTTTTCTTGCAATAACAAGGAGTGTTCAAGGACAGAGATGATGTAATGATCTCACAATGTAAACAGGCCCCCATAGTTTCAGATGAGGTCAGTGACGACTGGGTCCAATCCACCAAAGCAAGACCCACCCAACGTTTATCCACAAACATGAGCAGTCCAATGAGCTCCTGCAAAATGAAATTCTAAGTATTCAAACACTAGGCATTATTTTACTGGCTTCACCAAAGATCTTCTAGTTTTCTCTTCTTTTTCCTTTTTTTTAAAGATTTTATTTATCTATTTATTTTAAAGAGAGAGAAAACTCCAGCAGAGCAAGAAGCAGAGGGAGAGAATTTCATGCAGACTCTGCTGAGCATGAAGCCCAATATTTGATCTCAGGACCTTGAGATCATGACCTGAGCCAAAGTTAAGAGTTGGACACTTAACTGAGCCACCTGGGCACCCCTAGATCCTATAGTTTTCTGATCGATGTGAATTAAGACATAAAAGTGCTATTTACTTGAGTTTAAACATGAAACCAGAGCTACCCTCAAATGTGACTCTACACATGTGAGAATAATAAAAACTGAAGTCAAAGCACACACAAGGTAAGTGTCTCTGAATCAACAACCAAGTCATGAGAGTCTAGAGTGAAATTCTTTCACCACCGCCTTCGGGACACGGTGACAGAAAGGGCGCTCTTGTGAACTACAGGCAATCCTCGAGAGCTAAGTGTTTCCTTAAGAATTATTGAGGATTTCATGGTCATTTCAATAGTTGGAATCCATAAATCATGCTTTCTTGGGTGATATCAATTTTTATCCCTCAGTTTTATATATTTTAAAACAGTAAAAAATAACTTCCTCCTTTGATTTGAATTCGAAGACATCTGTAACAGGGAGGAAACATCCCTGTTGAAAGGAAGAAAGAGGGAGACAGAGGAATGGAGGAAGGCAGGGGGGAAGGGACAAAGCAGAAGGAGGGAACCACGCTTCTAGGAGAGAAGGACATTCAGAAGTCAAAGACCTGCTTGTGGAAGGCAACCTGGTCTCAGCCTTTCTGACAGAGAAATGATGAAGGGTGTCACTGGCTGTATAGCCTAGAAGGGAGACGTTTGAGCAAAACCAATGATATATCTTTGCCTAATGAAACGTTCCAGTTACCCATTGCTGCAAAACAATGGCTGACAAATCTGTAATCATTTATTTTGCTTAAAAGGAAGCAAGGACAGAGACCGGAAAATAAGAAGGAGGAAGCAGGACTTCCCCTAGATTGTGGGAATAGGCATGGCCCCTCAAACCACTGCATCTGGAGGCCAAAGGAAAAGATGGCAGAGACAAAGACTGTAAGGCGCAGACCTCGTGCAAGTGCTAATAGGAGTTTCATCAAGATTGAACATTGGTTGGGACGTTGGGACCTTAGAACGACTACCTTCCTCTTTTCAACTGGACTCCTTCCTTAAGTTATTACGGGGCAGCTCTGGGAACAGAAGCTTGTTCCACACATAAACAGTATTGAAATTATGACTAATTACAGCAGGAAGAATGCAATTGGAATTATAGCATGGATTTTTAATTAAATTTTTTTCTGATTATGAAAACAGTAAATGAAGATCTGCACTGAGAAAGGGCTTCACCATTGTGCTCCCACATTGTATATGTGTGTGTTTGTGTGTGTGCAGTGTGTATTTGAAGAATTTGATGGGACACTTGGTTCTTCAGGTCTGTGAAGTCGGGCAGACAGTGATAGCATGACTTAGGGGTTTCTGATGAGAATATTTCAATGCCATCTGCAAATAAACTTCCATTTTATTATGTAGGAAATGAGTTTTAGATTAGAAATTAATTACAAACCTGCCATGTTAGTGTTTTCACACAGCTGTGCCTTTGTGGCAGACAGAGAAATGTTTATTTAAAAAGGAATGACCCTACCACCTCATTCAAGATGGATGACTGGGAAAAAAAAGTGTTTTTCTTTCCTTCCCTAAATAAAATCTTCGTTTAATAACAGAAAAAAAAAATGGTAAGAGATGAACATGAAAGTAAATTCATGAGAATATTGAAAAAAACAAGAAATGGTCTACCAGTGGACCCTAAATGTAAATGGTTTTCAAAAGGCGTAAAGCAAATGGAAGCAAAATGAAAATGAAATTCAAGTCAGCTGAAGAGCCTAAGAAGAACTCCATGCAGACAACAGAGATAATTTCTCAAATATATATATATATATATATATTTGTCAAGCAAAACTATGGAACAGTCCCTAAACTGGCAGGATGAAGCTACAAGGAGTAGGTCATCTACAATGTAAAGGCAGATAACAAAAGGGTATGAACACTGCACCAATACCGTCATACTGCACCAATAACCCTAAGTCTTCTCTAAATGGAACAGCAGGTCCAGCGTGTGAAGGGCTGTACTGCAGGCTGCAGAGCACAAATTACAAAGAAACTCCACTTGGTCATAAGCCCTACAAATCCCCTGAGTAATCACAAGAAAGAAACTTCTGGAATCCAAAGCTGCTTTGACTGCCAGGCAAATGTAATTATCATTCAGACTGAGGAAATACACTTGCAGTTATTAATTTTGTTTAAACCAAACTCTCATTATAAATGTGATCAAAACAGGAAAATAAAACATTGAAAAACTCAAAATGTAAGAGATCTAACAATTATTATGTAAGGAATAGAAGAAAACTTCAACACGATTATAATTAATATCCTCGGAGAGAATCCAAAGGACATTAAAAAAAAAAACACTGAAAAAGGGTTGAAAACAAGAAAAACATCAGAGTGCTTGGTAATGTAAAATACGAATGACAAAATACAGACTTAATAGACGGACAGATAGCAACTCAGACAGAGCTGAAGACCAAACACCGAAGTAGAAGCAGATCATAGGACAAAGAGTTATAGAGATGAGAGAAAAATAAAGGACAATAAGAGAAAGATTTTCTTATGTCTAACATGTTCTCTTCCTAGAGAAGGGAACAGAAAGAGAAGGCACATCCTGAGACAGGAAAAGAGAAAAACGTCTGAAAGCTAATGAAAGGTTCAGCCTTGCAATGTCCAGCAACACAATGAGCAAAAGAGGATGAACTTCAAAACATAAACACACACACACACACACTCCACATTCAAAAACGTGCTGGTAAGTTACCAACGCTACAAGGACAAAGAAAATACCTTTAAAACTTCCCACAGAGCCAGGGTACTTATATAAGAAAAAGAAATGAAGCATCTAATTTGAAAAAAATATAAAACTATATTTGGAAATGATATGACTTTGCATATAGAAAATCCTAATGAGGGACACCTGGGGTGGCTCAGTCAGTTAAAAAGCTGACTTCTGGGAGTCCTGCGTGGCCCAGTGGGTTAAAGCCTCTGCCTTCAACTCAGGTCATGGTCTCAGGGTCCTGGGATCAAGCCCCACAACCGGCTCTCTGCTCAGCGGGGAGCCTGCTTCCTCCTCTCTCTCTGCCTGCCTTTCTGACTACTTGTGATCTCAGTCTATAAAATAAATAAATAAAATCTTTAACAAAACAAAACAAAACAAAAGCTGACTCCTGGTTTTGGCTCAGGTCATGATCTCAGGGTCCTGGGATCAGCCCTGCACTTCCCACTCTGCAGGGATTCTGCTACTCCCCTTCTCCCTCGCCCTCTGCTCCTCCTGCATGCTCTCTACCACTCTCAAATTAATTAATTAATTTTTAAAAAAGAAAATTCTAATGAATATACAAAAATCCTTTTAGAGCAAATAAAAAAGTACAGCAACATTATGGAGACAAAATCACCACGCAAAAATCAACTGCATTTATACACAATCACAATAAACAATCAAAATAAAATTAAGAAAAAATTACATATTATAATAGTATTAAAAATATGGAGGAGTAAATTTTACAAAAGTGGCACTTGACTTATACACTGAAAACTAAATAAAACTAAATAAATAGAAAGACATGCCTATTCGAGCACTGGAAGACTCAGTGGTGTTAAGATGATAATACTCCCCAAATTGATCCGCAGATTTAATGCATTACCTCTCAAAATTACAGCTGCCTTTTTTCTTTTGCATAAATTGGCAAGCTGATTTCAAAATTCATATGAAAATTCAATTCTAGAATAGCCAAAGCAATCTTGAGCAACAGGCGGGGAAGACTCACACCCTCTGATTTCAGAATTTAATAAAAAATTATGGCAAAAAAGACTGTGTCATGCTGACATAAGGATGAATGTAATAAAACCTCGAGTCCAGAAATAAACCCTGACAACAAAAAAATTAATATAAATACTTTAAAATTTTTTTTATTTAAATTCAATTAACATATACTGTATCATTAGTTCGAGGGGAAGAATTGGTGATTCATCAGTTGCGTATAACCCCCAGTGCTCATTACGTCAAGTGGCCTTCTTAATGCCCGTCCCCCAGTCACCGCATCCTCAACCTGTCTCCCCTCCAGCAACCTTGTTTGTTTCCTCGAATTAAGAGTCTCTTACAGTTTGCCTCCCTCTCTGTGTTTATCCTATTTTATTTTTCCTTCCCTTCCCCCTATATTCATCTATTTTGTTTCTTAAATTCCACATATGAGTAAGATCATACGGTATCTGTCTTTCTTTGACTGACTTATTTCACTTAGCATAACACTCTCTAGTTCCATCTACATTGTTGTAAATGGCACAATTTCATTTTTTTATTATATATAATTTCATTATATCTATATCTATATATAGATATAGATATAATGGAATAGTATATCTTCTTTATCCATTCATCTGCTGATGGACATCTGGGCTTTTTCCATATTTTGGCTGTTGTGGAAATTGCTTCTATAAATACTGGAGCACATAAATACTGATTACATAAAATAGTAATGATAGTTTGGAGTTTAAATTTTTAGAGTTAAAATACACAACAGAAATAATAGCAAATCTTCACCCTCGACTCTCTTTGGTCTTTTAGTCTTCCTGTGGTTGAGGGAGGCAGAGGGGCTGGAGAAGAGATTATTACTTAGAATATGTATTTGATTTGTTTTGTTTTTTAATCTGGAGAGGATTTTTGCTATTTCATGCTTTCTCGGTGATTATTCTCATTTTTGTCATTATGACCATTGGGAAGCAGCCTCTGTGTTTGGCTGGTTGGTTTTTGTCTGTGAGTTTTTTGCTAGTCTTTTGGAAGTGAGCATTCTTTAGGAAGACACAAGTTTATTGACACTATAGATCTGACAACACAGCTACAGTCCTGCCTGGGAAAGTGACTGACGAGACATGAAGATTCCAACCCCACATTCCCAGGAAGGAAGACACAATGAAGGTGACCTATTTTGCCGTTCTCCTGGTTCTCATAGTACCTAAGAGGAAAAAGTCTTAACTTTATTCCCTTTAGATGGTTTCTTCCTGGGCATTTTGTAAGACCCCATCCTTATCTCAGCAGCACAGAAGACTGTCTCCACCTGGGATGAAGAGGGAGCTCCTTTGAATGTCAAGGTCAGACAGGGTACAACCCGCTCCCAGGATTGCTAGCAAATACCTGATTGGCTGATCAGGATGAGTTTTTTCCTTATCTTAAACTTCCCTCTTAGCTCTTTGTGAATATGTGTTCCCTCTGGGGGTTCTACTTGTGGGTGAAAGGGGGGGTCATGGGTTTGACCCAGAGGATTAGAAGGGCAGCAGACAGAAAAGCAAAAGTACGAAGTGCAACAAAAGAAAACACACCCCAATATTGTGTGTAAAATGTTTTTTAGTCATTTAAAAAAAAAAAAAAAACTTTGAAAACACGAAAATATTATTTTCCGGGCCATGGGAAAAAAATTGCATACATGTAAATACAAATTTTGCACAGAGTTTCAAGTCATTTCTAGAATGTCCAGTGTTCATTTTTGAACACGGATCTCAGGACCTCCGGCTTTAACACTCAAAAGAAAAAAAGAGTACAATTATGAAAATTAAAACTATCGTGGGAAAGTGATAGAAATATGCATTTTTAAATATACCAACCCACTTAAAAGCTCAACTTTTCAAAATCTCCCAGACTCAGCAACCAGTGTGTCAATGCCCTGCATTGTTCTTCATCCACTTAAGATCTGTCATCAACAATGCCTTTCATTTTTCCAGGTAGCATATCCACTGAAGCAAGACAGTGAAAAGAGAAAAGAAAAAAGGAAATCTCCGTGCCTTCGAGATCTTGCACTTGATAAAATTGTTTTCTTAGCCAGACAAAGTGTGAAATTCTTTTCATGGTTTTTAGTCTAAGTGATTTGGTGAGATCATCATTCAGCATGTTGCCCAGAGCTGCTCCCTGACTCCAAGCACTCCCCTAAAAATGTTTCCTCCCACCCAACAGGAAGATTAACAGAATTAGGTATCTCTTGTTTATCTCTATCTCATTTGGCATGACTACTAGCTCATACATTTGGAAAAGTTTTGTGCTCAATTTTTTTAAAATATGGTTTACTTTATCGTTCTACTTTTTATGGGTTCAGGTTTGGTTTTTTTTTTTTCCCTATCCACTTCTATCCCTTTGTAAAGTCTATGTATCTCAATAATGTAAAAGATCATCGTTTAAACTTTCTTCCCCTCTAACTTGGTGAATGCTCAAGAAAATACCTCTAACCACATTTATTAGCATTGACTTTCACTCCCTAACAGAGGACATAACAGACTCTAGGATTATCTCCTCTGAAAGATGCATTGCTAATTAAGAAAAAATATTTTCCTCTGATTCCAGATTTTCCACTTCAAGCCTAAAACTAATTCCTTCTTTACTGTTCAGTTAAGCTCCTGATTTGGAGAGAAGGGAGGGACAGAGAGAGGAAGGGAAAAAAACAAATCAAAACAAAATGACCAATTAAAGATCTGCTATGTTTCAAGGAATGCGTGAGAAAATGTCATTTTTCTCTCATTTTGTCCTCATGTCCATCCTGATGTAGAATTTGTAACCCAAATGGCCTCTACCATGACGACCTTATTAGTAAACGAGTTATTGATGACACTTTTGCTCAGGTTCAAGGGGTCACAGCTGTGACTCTGAACCCCGGTTCCCCTTCCCAGCCTCCTCCCGCCTTCACTCTGGGCGCTGAGGCTCCTGGCTTGTCCCTGAACGGCATCTGCAGAACAGCTCCAGCTCTGTTGAGTTGACCACCTTCTCCGCACCCTCTGAGGATGAAGTAGGAATGTGGTTCCACTGTTGGGGCTCTCTCTGTCAGAAACAGGGCTCCTCCATCACGATTCTGACCCCTGGCTTCCAAAGGTGTGACACACTTTGGCTGTAAAGTCGCTGTGGACACTTCGGCCATGACTTGTTCCACATCCTCCCAGACCCTCCCTCGACTCTCCCTTGTCCTTCTATTTACCTCCCAAACCAGAACATTTTTGAAAATGTAAGGGTCCTTTATTAATGATTATGTCAAGAAAACAGGCTTAAATTCAAACTGCCCCACACCACCCAGGACCGGCGGTTTTCCTGAAGACATTCTGCTTTCCTCTGAGTACCAAACAGGCTTTGTGAAAACTGTCTTGCTTCCTTTCTTCTTTTTCCTTTGGGTTGAGTGTGTTGTTCTTTTTCTAAAGTCAAAATTAAAAAGTTTCCCTGATGTTCTGCCTTCTATAATTTAAGAATTTAATACTATAAACAAAAAAAATTAAGAATTCAATACTATTAATATACATATGTTTAGGTATATGTTTTCATCATTTTAGAGTCTTGTTATATAGTCATTATACATACTTCATTACTGACAAGCAGTTGAGAAACATGGCCATTCCCTAATTTTTGGAAAAATCGTTCTGGATATGTATATTACTACATTTTTAGTTACGTTGAAATCAATGACACCTGATTAATAAAATGAAAATATTTTACTGAGGTGCTCAACTTTTTCACATCGACTTTTTCTTCTAATACTGTTTTTAGCCTTACGTATTTTGTAGCTAAGACATTAGGTGTTTATAAATTCAGAATCGTTTTATCTTTTCCTATCCAACTGAATGCTTACACTGACTTTCTTCATCTCTAATACCGGTTCTGCCTTTAAGCCTACTACCTAACTACATCATATCTTTTTTGACTTATACCTTCTAGCATATGATTTCCCACACACTGTTCTGTGTCCTTAGGTTTAACCTGCAACTTGCAAAGAGTAGATAGCTAGATATTTTCATGTAATCTAGACAACTCTATCTTATAACTTGTGAGAGCAGCCATATATCATGATTATGAATATACTTGAAATTATGTTGCTGATCTCATTCGGGATTTTTTTTTTCCTCTTTGTACTGCTTTTTCTGAGTTTCTTTAATTTTTCCTCTTCTGTCTTCTTTTGGAGTGTTATCTAAATTCTATGTTTTCTTCATCATTTATGAAATTATCTAATCTGTGTTAACATGCATACTTAGCTAACATATAACTACTTCTAGATTCATTCTGAGTCATGTAGTGACCTTGGAGCTCTGATTCTACCACGCCTTCCTTTTTTACAAAACATTCGTTTTCTCTTCTTCTTTATCCAAACAGACACACCATTATGTTACTGTTTTATAGTCTTGTTTATTTGGATTTGTTCATATTTAACAATTCATTTGCTTAATATTGTTTTTCTTCCTAAAGCTTGTTCTTTAGAAATGCTTTCACTGAATGTCTGGTATGTCTTTGATGTGTTATCTCTTGAATTTTTACTTACCTGGGTTGATAACCCCACTTGTTATTTTCTCTCAAAGCTTTGAAGAAAATACTATGCTATTGTTTCTCCTGTTGCGCTGGGCAGGCAGCTCTCCCTCGAACTGTCATTCTTTTTCAGGTAATTTGTCTTTCCTTAATAACTTCTTTCAAATCTCTCTTTGCCTTGGATGCTTCAAGTTTTACTGTGATGTGTCAAGGTATGGACCTCTCTCCGAGTCCTACATACAATTCAGTGAATCTGAGGATTAATGACCTTTATTGTGGGTGAATTTTCTCCCTTAACTTTATGAACAATGCCTATAATCTTCTCTACTCTCTTTTCCTGGAAATGCTGTCAGACTTTCAAATCTCCTATCTCTTGACCTCCTTCCACATGTTGTGTGTCTTTCTTCTGTATTCTTGCAAACCCTTCCGAGTGGCCATTCTGTTCTCTCTTCAGCTCTTCCTAATCAACTGAATCAACCATTGGGCACTTAATTCAGTAGTCATTTTTTTTTTTAATCGAAGTTCTGTTTGGTTCTTTTGCAAATCTACCGAAAATGTTTATCAGTCTCTCATGCTTGGATCACTTTGTCTACTCCGTATTTTGTTTCTTTTCACACATCCTATGTATGCCCGTGTATTATAATATTTTAATTTCTTGCCGATGTTATTCTAATGTTAATAGTTTCTACTGGTTTCAGTTGTGGCTGCTCCTCTGAGCATGTCGTTGCATAATTTAGGATTATAAACACATACTCGACTGACGTTAACCAGTAGTAATCTCATGCTCATAGGGTGAAGATGTTTTCTTCCAGAGAGTCCTGCTTGCTTATATTGAATGCCCCAGGGCATGGCCAACCTAGAAGTCATTTAAATTACTCCTGGTTTGGGGTTTCCTAAGCTTTGCAATTATGATAACAATCCACAGAAGAAATAATTTTTTATTAATATATGAGTTTTCTATTTAGTACCAAAACTAAGCAGGTAAGGTTTCCTATTGTCTCCATTTTCCAAAGGTCAGTTCTATACTCTTTATAAATCACCTTTCCCTAAATATGTAGCTCATTAGTATGTGGGGGGGTTCAAATTCTTATTTTATTCTTCCACAGGGTCAAGGCCCTGTCTTGTATCTCTATGTAGTTAACCCAAGAAGCTGAAGCATCAAGCGTTACTAAACACTGTTTTCGGCTCTGTCTTAATTTTTGACCTCTGGAGATGTGCCCTATTATATTTGGGTATTTATGTACTCGCCTACTTATACTTATGAACTTGACTGTGCACTTAATGTTATGATTCTCTATTTTACCCAATACTTCTGGATATTCAGCATGGCAAGTATGTTCAGGACATTTAGTCTTTCCATAGCATCAGAAACAGAAGTCTGAAATGTAATATTTGTCAAAGGGACAATTCTCTATGTCCTATAAATTTCCTTTACCCTCCCAGATCTTTTACTTGGGAACTCATCAAGACCCGGAAGGGAAGATTTTAGGTCCATGTCAGTTGCCATGAAAAGTCATAATTCCTAATCTTTAGTAAAACCATTGAGAAAGAGAAAGAGGACAGAAACTGGATAAATTAATACCTTCCTGCCTCTAAGAAGAAAATCAGAGGCTGCCCTGGCAAAACTAGAGTCTCCAAATGGTGAATTGATCAAAGTGTGGTCCGTGTTTAGGGCAACTTTCGTGAAACTTTAAGTCAATTACTTTTATCCACCTCCTTTTTATTCTTCTTGGTTTTTTTTTTTGTTGTTGTTGTTGTTATTGTTCTGAGTGCAACCCTGGGACTTTCTCTAAACCTAAATGAAGTTGCTTCACCACCAATATTATATGGTATTCTGGCTTATACAGTTTCTGGAAATGAGACTCCCTTTAACCATGTTGAAAAAGTTGGTCTGTGTGCTGTGTCCCCTCCACACCTCCTCTTTCTTCCACTGACTGACACAGTTCTTAGTTCTATAACCTAGTAACGTGTGTTGGTCAGCACTGAGCCACTTATTTCTGGGGTGAAAGTAGGAGGTGAATGGTCATTTTTCTCAGATCTTGAATCCTAAGAATGGTAAGACACATTGGGTTATACCTAGAATCTCATCTCTAGAAATGGGCTAAAATTATGTCCAGTCTTAGTATACCCAATGCAACACAATGCTTTCATAATATGTGCATCAGTGTGTTCACTGATAGACTTCAATTCATGCATCTATTTCAGATATTATAGTTTGAGAGAAGAGCATTCCCTTCATTCTTCAGCAGTTCCTGTAAAAGTCTCACTGGACTACTGTAATTCTGTAGTCCTGTTCTCCACAAAAATTGGCTCTGCTGTGGGGTAGATGGGCCATATAAGTTTAAAAGGTCATAGAACTGAGCCCATGCTCAGGTACCATGCACTTTAGCAAGAAGACTATAAGTATTAAGACTAACCACATCCCACTTGTCAGGAGATGGAATCAAATCCATCAAGAAGTGATGCCTCCCACTTGCACCAGGCAGCTCAAGAGTCTCCCAAAGCCTAGCAAAGATAAGGGGCAGCAATCCATTTTTCCTACTATGAAAGTAGAAGAGTAAGAGAAAGGAAAGTAAATAGTTCCGAAACTAGACAAAATTTTTTTTCTAAAATCCTGATTTCTCAAAAGAAAAACACTTTTAAACTTTTCACAGCATCATCCAGCATTATAATCCTATCCTTAACTTCAGTGTCCATCCATCCAGAAAAGAAGGCTTTGTGGAATATATTCTAAGAAACCTACTAGTTCTAAAAGTAGACATCCATTCACTTTGCTGTTAGTATGTCTTCTAGGAGGGTGGCATTTACCCTGGTGTGACACATCCATCATCTATCAGGCAACTTCTTCTAGGCTGAAGTAGAACATTCCTAAAACAGCTCATGCCAGCAGGTATGTCTACAGGCTCTCTGGTCCAGGTGACCTAAGATGAGTTGGAGTTGGACAACAAAGAAGATAGAGAATGAAGAATTTTTTTTATCTTTGCTGGGTAACCCATTTAAGCTGAGAATTTTTTGAACTTTCTCCAATGTCTTAGACATGAACTTCCCTTCCTTCCTTCCCAATGGCAGAATGAGACTAACTTTTAAATTGCAGACACAGATGGAAACTCCCCAACACTTCGTTTGACGTGTTGAGTACTCAGCCAACAAATCTTTCACAAAGTTAGTAAGGTGCCATTTCAAACAAAACTTGAAAGTGTCCATCCAAGACCTATTGAAATTTAAGTTTATTATGAATTTTCCAACCCTAAAGGAGAACCTCTTATGCCAGGCATAGATTCTGTAATGAGTACATTTGGGAGGAAAAGTTAGTTGACAAATCAATCTGCTGAATTTGGTGATAGAGGTCTAGATACAAACCAGTTCTTCATATAAAAATCAACAACTACCACTTTGTTTGTTATGATGTAATATTGATTTAAATATTTTAAGCAGAAAAAATACTTTGATATATGATTTTCTTCTTCAGGAAAATTGATTAACTTTACAGGCAGGTAGAACCAAGGTTTACTTCATTTTATCTCCATAAGGTTGGGTCATCTTCTATCCCAAGATTATAACCTGTTTTTCCATCCATTAAATCAGCCAAATTTTACACTAGAGAGTTACTTGATATTTGACCTACACTAAAGCTGCTCCACTCTCAAAGTCAAAGATGTAATTATCTCCTTAGCTTCAATCTTTAAAATCTCTTGTACAAGTATTCCCACAAAAATAACTCATCATCATGAAGACTTCCATCCATTGACCTCTCCACTTTCATTATCTTTCCCTTTCTTGCCTTCTTCTTTATGATAATTCTTTTCTTCTTCAGGTTGGGATGGATGGCCCAATGCTACAGTTAATCTCTTATAAGCCCATTTTTTTCTTAGTTCCTCCAACAGCCGTGAATTTACTAACTACCTACCTCTTCCACGTCCACACTCATACAGCTGACAATTGTTCATAAAATCATATAAAAGGTGATCCAACATCAGCCAAGAGTACCAATTCATTTCTCAACAGCATCAGTAAAATCATTCTTCTCTCTTTCTCTGGGGTTTGTGCTCATAATGGTTGCATGTAGAACCCTGCTTCGGTAATTATTGATCCACGAGGAAACTTATTTCATCTCTTGGAAACAGTGTCTCATGTCTTTTTCCTCACTCCTCAAACTCTACCATCCTGTTTCTGCTTGGAAACAGTACTTCACAGAGACAATCCTCAGACAGTATCTGACCTTCCTATTTCCTGCTTTATTTTTACCCAAACTTTTTATCTCTTCCTATGTGAAAATAGAGGAAGTGTCCTTTTTCCTAGACAAGGAAGAAACTTTCCATGGACTTTCCTGGAGCAACCCCCTCTTTCTCCCGGATTCTCAATCATTCTCATTACAGGGCCTTTTTCTTCACAGGCAATCACCAGGATCTATTATTAAATAAAATTAAGATAATAAGAAACCCTTCTCATTGCCTGTCCTTTTCCAGATGCTCAGATTTCGCTGCTCCTCTTAAGAACCACATTTCTTATCTCTGATGTACAATTTCTACTTGCTACTCAATTCATTTCAATTTGGCTTTTCCTCTTACCACTCCACTGAAACTGATTGCACCAAAGTCATCAACTACCTATGTGTTGCCCAAGCCAGTAGGCATTCCTCATTCTGCTACATCAAAGTGGCAACCAAAACATTTAACTACTCCCTGCTCCCTGAAAGGTTTTTCTCTTAAGGCTTTCTCTGTACCATCTCTTATGTCTGAATGTGTGCACCCAGCCCATCCCGCCCACCCCTCAATTCCTATGTTGAATTCCAACCCCCAGCATGGCTGTGTTTGGAGATGGTGTCTCTAAGGAATTAACTGAAGTTAAACAAGGTCATAAAGGTGAGGCCTTGATTCAACAGGATTAGCGTTCTTCCTAAGAAGATATACAAGAGTGGCTTCCTGCTCGCTCAGTCTTTCTCTTCCCACACGTGCTCAGAGGAAAGGCCGTGTAAGGATAAAGCAGGCACCTGGGTGCAGGAAGAGAATCCCCACCAATAAGCGACCGTGATGGCATCTTGATCTTGCAAATCCAGCTTCAGGCACTGGAAGAAAATAAATTTCTTTTATTTAAGAAATAAATTTCTTTAAGCCACCAGTGTATGGTCCTTTGTTACAGTATCTCTTGCAGACTCAGACATCATCTTCTCCAGATTTTCTTCCAACTCTTTTACTGCACTTTTGAGATTCTAGTTCATCTACCCTAGAGTTAATATGGTAATTCCTATACTGAAACATTTATCTTCTCTCTTTATATCTCTGCCAGGGCAATCTCAAGCTTCTCATTGGCTTTAACTATCATCTGAAGGCTGATGACTTCCACAGTTATATTTCCATTTTCCATTTGCAGATTATTAACTGAGATAGGAAAGTGTTAAAAGATGTCACTGCTCCCAAGCTTCGCCCAAAAGGGACACTCACGTTCCCACTCCCATTCATCAGGGCAGGTCATCTGGCCATGTGTGACTTTAGAATATGCCTGGAAGAAGAAAGAAAATCAAACATTTGGGATCATCCCCAGTCACAACCATAACCCCCAAACCTATTTCTCCGCATATGACTGAGGTATCATCCTTACCTCAGTACTTCCTCTGCCATTCTCTGGGTTGCCAAAAGTTTGTCGGCACATTTGATTGCTTGCTTTCCTCAGGCCCCACACGCAACTGTCTGGTAATCCCATGCATTCTCCCTTAACGACTTTCGTGCTGTATCCACAGCACCCGTGTAGTCCACATCCCTGCCTTCTCTTACCTGAACTAAGAGTGTCCTCATCACGGAACCTCCCATCTCCTCCTCCTCTTCATCCCGCCCTGCATTTTCTATATGACCCTTCTCTGATCCATTTTCTGTATTTCAGGTAGAATGATATATTGGAAGTGAATAAAAGGAAGTCAGGCATGTCAGTAGCTCCCATGAGCATCCCCCATCATGTCTTAAACCACTTTTCTCACTCACTGCTCTGCAACCGGGCTGGCTTCACACACGCTTTGCTGTCTTCCTGATACGTTCACCTCTGGCTGATCACTTGGCTGTATACTCCCCATCCTTGAATACCAGCTTAAATATCATTCTTTCAGACAGGATTTTTCCAATTACCTTATCTTATCTGTGAATCTCCCACTTTATTACAAAATCCCGATTCTGATACTTTGATAATTTTGCAATCAGGAATTCATTTACACTTGTTTATCTGTGATTTTTCTTCCACCAGCGGACAGGATGTGTGTCTTTCTTATTCTCTAGAATATCTCTGGTACTTAGCGGAGTGCCTTAATACATGCTTGCTCAGTGAATAAAGGACAAACACCAAGCCTGCAAAGTTCAGGTCAATGTTTACTTAAGCAAAAGGTAGCCTTTAAATATTCTTTCTGCCTCTCTTACTACTTTGCTCACAGTGTATGTTCAGAGAGTAGAATGGCTCTTGTCTGCAATATGTGTGCAATAAATATTTGTTGAATCGACGAATGACCGAATATGATAAAACATATCAGAAACAAATACCGGATTATTTGCAGATATTATTGGCCTTTCCTCAGCCTTTGACTTTGTGGACAGGAATCATTATTGGATCATACTCTCTGTGTTTAGCCTAGACCCTGATTACTGACAAGTGAACATCATGTTCTCCTTAACTCCCTGCTGAGAGTCCAAATTGGAAAGAAGACCTGCTTTCAAGGCAGTTAGAATTTCCAGTTGAAGAACTCGGAGTCATATTCTGACTCTTTCTTTTAAACTTGATTCTTAATCTGTTTATGCTTTTGAATGTGCACAAATGGCCTCTGCTATAAAAAATAAACCTGTCATATCACGTTTTATGTATATTTATTATGTTTTTATTATTTACAATCAGAAGAGTTAAAACATAGAACTAATCCTGCTACCTGATTAATTACAGATAAAAATCATTAAACATCAAATGTTCTAATAATACAATTTTTGGTAGCTAGTCCCCACTTCAGCAGGTTGTAACTAATGATCCTATTTAATAAGATAACATTTTACTACTTTTGTGCTAAATTTTCAACCATTTGCAAAGTAGCATTGAGATATTTAGTGAGGCCATGAGGAGTAGCAGCTCCTGTGCCTTGAAGGATTTTCAGGCTAACACTGTTTGATCCATGCCACACAGACTAAAATCTGGATATCTGCCACCTATTTATCTACCCAACAGAGCAAATTTAAAACAATCATTTTAACAGAATCTTCTAGTTGAGACACTCATTATCAGATCATCTCAAATAAATACAGGATAATTTTCTAACTAGGCCTGTGTCCTCAGTATGTTCCTCAGCTTCCATGAAGACATCATGGAATGTTGTCTTTCCTCATTCCTCATTCTCTGCCAAGACCCCATGGAAAGGTACCAATGTGACCTATGGGTTTTCAGAATTCAGTTGGGAAAAATATTTTTTCAAGACAGTTTTCTCAGAGGACATCTGATGTACCCATTCTTCCAGATATTTCTGAAGGAAAATGACTGTGGATCAGCCAAGATCTTGGAGCCTCTCTGACATTGTAATAGCTCTCCGCAGAATTACTTTTAAGTGAGTTGCTCCTGCTATGACCCCATCAGTCTGTTTTGAGGTCCACTCAAAGAGCCCAGAGAAGCACAGTGATAAGTCAAATGGGAATTTGTTTTCAAGAATGGTGGTAATTACATCACAGTATTTACTAGTATTACCATTTTAAATAAAAAACCCCAGGAGCTATTTCTATATTCTAAAGGTTTTGAGGAATAGTTTTTATTTCAGTTTGGTTTTCTGTCTTCTTTTGCCTCATTTTCAATTTATGTTTCATTTCTTAGTCACAAATAAACCATTACAAATCTTTTCTGAAATAAAAATGAGCACCCACACACACACACACACGCATATATACACTATATATCCCATATATAAAATATATTACTAACCCCCTCTAACAACTCCCCTGAATCAGGTTATTAGTGTTTTTGGAGGACAGTGTCTTAAACTTAAGGAATAAATCTTCAATAATGCAATTTTATCCCAGTAGAAAGCGGGGGGTGGGGGGAAGCTAGCACTGAAGAAGAAAAGCATGCATGCAACACTCAAATTGCAAGTCAGCAGTTACCTATCCCGTGTGATCACTGGACCATTTTAATGAACACACAACTTTCAAAATCAACGTCAGCCCAGATTTAGGGCAGAAAATTAGACTCAGCGTTCTCACTTTGATTCTCTTGTTGACTCATCTTGGGCCATCTTTAAGCTCCTCGGTAACTTTTTTCCTCTGGTTGACTCATCTTGGGTTGTCTTTAAGTTCCTCAGTAACTTTCTTTCCCATGTTGCTTCCGCCTTTATCTCTACCTCATAGGCAGGAACAGATCCCCCAAAAGAGCTCCTGCATTTACAAGATTAATCTGTTAATCATCATTTAAGGAAGCCTTCTTTTGTAGGCAGGGTAAAGATAGGTTTAGGGGAATATTAACAAGTTGAAGGCAAAGCCCTCTTCACTATGTCCAGGCAGTGGTAATGATAGGTTCACACTCACTGCTGTGTGGGTGACACATACCCATATGCAAAAGACATAGAAGCCAAGAATAATTTTCCTAAGGGAGAGGACATCGGACTTGACCTTCCAAAGAAGGATCCCAGGACCCTGAAAATTCAAGTGAGTTTGATATGGTAGGTTAAAAAAAGTAATGAGGAATTTCTGGAGCGTGGGGGTTACACTAAGGGGAGAGTGTAAATAAAAGGTTATAAATATAAGCATGTTATACAGAAAATCCATAGATAGGTTTAAGAAGCAATGTAGCCTGAGAACAATAATGATAACAACAATAGCATTTACAAAGCACTTAAGTTCATATGTTATCAACTAAGAAATCCTCACAACTATCCTCTGATTCAGGTATTACAAGTATTTCAATTTGAGAACTGAAGATATGGTGGTCCAGAGACGTTCAATAATTTCCCCAAAGTCACACAACCAGACTGATCATTACGGCCCAAAGCCCATCTTCAGGGGCCTATATATCAGCAAGTGTGTACTACCTGTATGACCTTAAGTGAGTTACTTAACTTCTCTGGAGTCCAGTTGTCTCCCCTGTAAAATGGAGAATGTGCAACTCTCATAGGATTAAGAAACAGAAAAATGGATAAGAAAGATGTGAGATATAATGACATATATAATGGAATATTTGATATGGAATATATATATATAATGGAATAATATATAATAGAATATAATGGACTATCACACAGCCCTAAAAAAGGATTAGATCTTGCCATTTGCAACAACATGGATAGAGCCAAAGGGTATCATACTAAGTGAAATAAGTCAGACTGAGAAGACAAGTACCATATGATTTCACTTTTTGTGGAATCTAAAAAAAAAAAAATATGTAAACAAACAAAAAGCAGAATCAGACCTATAAATACAGAGAGCGGATTGATGCCAGGGAGAAGGAGCCCGGGAGGATGGAGAAAATGGGTAGAGGGGAAGGAGGGACATTAAATATCAATGATATTTTAATAGTGGTGTATGATGACCGATGGCAGCTACACTTACGGTAAGCATAGCTTAGTTCATAGATAGAGAAGTTGAATCACTCATTATATTGTACACCTGCAACTAGTGTAACATTGTGTGTCAACTATATTCAAATAAAAACAATTAACGAAGCATTTATACACTTGCTAAATGTTCCATATTAAGTGCTTGCTACATTTATTTATTATTGCGACATTACATTTACTTTTTATTATTTATTTATTTATTATTATTATTTATTATTTATTACATTTATTTATTATTATTTATTGCTACATTACGTTTATTATAAATAATATAATATATTTATTATTTATTTTATATTTATAAATGTTATCTATAACATTTATTATAAATAAAATTATTTATTATTTACATTTATTAAATACATTACATTTATCATTGCTGTTTTTATTTTCATTGTAGTTGGCTGTTGTAAGTAACACAGTGTTCTCTTATTTAGTATTAAGTTGAAACTGGAAATAGAGATTTAACACAAATACTATGGAAACTTGAATTTCCAATATCATTCACACAAGAGTTGATACCGGTGTCTATAAGACACCCAGGACGGGAATACAACCTTATACTTCACAGTGTTACAAGGTCTGATGGAGAATCGAACACACTGAACACATACTACATGTTGAATGAACAGGTTGCTTCACTCATACTCTGCCTCTGTTGATGCACTTTGGAATACCCATGGGTTGTCATGGAGCCTAGTGAGATAATTGAAGGTGCCTATGACTCTGCACTCTGCAATGAAATTAGAAAAGCAGTAGGGCTATCAAAGGATACAGGGAAGAATGAGGGATTGAACCCCTTTTCTTAGTCACCTGAAGTATTAGTTATGGGGAAATTGCCAAATCCATGTGCTTGGAGGGAAGTCCAGACTAATCTCACTGAGAGTGGTTTTGCCTCTCTTTCCCACAAGGAGGTCACGTGCACACAACCTTTGCTGATAGGACTACCTGTAGGAAGAGCCTGGCTGAAGAAACTGAGAATATCCAGGGTCATGCCAGGCTCATTCCCTGAGGATCGGAGATTTCACCACGATCAGTGGGCTCACTTTGCCTCCCGTGATCTCTACCAGTGATTTTTCTTTCTTTTTAACAGATTTTATTTATTTATTTATTTATTTATTTATTTGACAGAGAGAGAGAGAGAGAACAAGCAGGGGGAGTAGGAGAGGGAGAAACTGGCTCCCCACCAAGCAGGTAGCCTGATGTGACTCCCAATCCCAGAACCTTGGGATCATGACCTGAGCCGAAGGCAGATGCTTAACCCACTGAGCCACCCAGGCGCCCCTCTACCAGTGATTCTTAAACTGGTCTCTTACAAACCTTATTCTTGGGTGACTTTTTTTCAAACTAAAAACTTTAAAACATGTACATACTTTGAACATTCCCATGTAATACACTTGATAAAATTATGGGACTAGTAAAGGCAAACCCTAGACAAACAAAGAGTTTCAGATGACAAAACTACACCGTTTTTGTTCCTGAATACAGTAAAAATAAATCTGAATTCAGTGACCTTGTCATAGCCTAAATTATTTTTTAAGAAATCCAGCTTTGGTCTCCAAACATACAGCCCTCTGGAAGAATTTCCAGAAGCATCCAGATGGAGGCCGTGGGAGAAAGGCAGCTCGGTGCCATGAGACATAGTACAGCAAAACAGTATTATTGCAATCATAATCCTTTGCTTAACATCTTGAACTTCTAACAGCTTCCTTAAACTCATGCCTCTTTGCCACTATGGCACACCTGGAAGCATAAAAGCACTAATTTCCATGAGGCTGTTATTACAGGAAGCTGAGAAAGGAGAAGATGGTGAGATGGTGACTTATAAGCCTTTCAGAGAGGGGATGGCTTTTGAGGTAGCACGGTGTCAGGCTAGAAGTTATGCTTGGTATAGGACGTAAATGATTTAAGGAATCTTATTTGTCCATGGGGAAGAAATCACTTGCTGAATTTTAGCTCTTTCTTCTTACAAACACGTAACTATTATATATAATTGTTGGAGACATATTTTTAATACATATGCTTTTAATACACATCCTACTTTTAAGGAAGTCAGATTTATTCCTTTAGGTCACCCTATTAACCAAATCAGAAGTTTTTGTAAGAAGCATGCTTTCTATGATGTCCAACAATTATTTTTTGGTTTGTAGGAAAACCTACATCAACTTTTATGGCAGATGCATTTCATTCGGTCAGTCAGTCATTATTTCAAGAAATGTTTCTGTCTGTGGGTGTATATGTGTGCTGGGTCATAATGGTTAACAAAAAGGGCCACAGCTCTGTACTCAGAGATTTTTACATTTTAATGAACAAGATGTGGGGTACCTGCATAGTTCAGTCGGTTAAATGTCTGACTCTTGATTTCAGCTCAGGTCATGATCTCAGGGTCCTGAGATCGTGCCCCACATCTGGTGCCATGCTCAGAGTAGAGCCTGCTTGAGATTCTGGGTCTCCCTCTCCTGCTCCCCCTGCTTGGGTTCTCTCTCTTTCTCTCTCTCAAATAAATAAAATCTTTAAAATCTTCAAAAAAAATGAGCAAGAAGACTCATATTGCCATAATAACAAAAGTGAATTTATGACTGTGATAATTGCTACAAATAAGATGTACCATAGTCTATGAGATGCCTGACAGGTGGAGATAGTAGGGATTCTTGTTTAGACATGAGTGGAGAAGAGATATTATAGTTCATGATAGCCTCCAGCCAGGGTAGATGTCAACAGTAACAGGAAAGAATTATAGCTTCATTTAGAATCTAGAGTTGAAAATTGTATGAAATATTTCATGGTAATAAACAAAAGCATTCCCTTTGGCTTCTGAAATCTCATTTTAGAAACACACACAAACCTTTACCCTCTACCTAGTTATCCTCTTACCTCAAAGCCGAGAAGGCAGACCCTGACTCTCCCAGTAGCCGAAACGGCGGTTTGCCAAGACAACGTGACATCTAAGTTGGCTACAGGAGATGTTCACCATTAATAAATGTTCGCCCTCGGGTCCAGAGAATCTTTTTCAGCGAAAAGAGAAGCAAGTCCTAAATTCAGTGTTTTGCCTGCTTGTCCAAGTTTGGTGCTCTCTGTGAGTAATCCTAAAAGAGAGGACAGAGAAATGAAGTAAAAACATCAAACACTATTCTAATATTTTCTCTTCCTGAAAACAGTTGCTCTGTTCATCAGAGGGGTGATAACCGAATCCTTTTTCTTTTTTCTTATGGACCTTTCCAATGAAGATATGCATTCCTAAATGACCATTTTAAATGCACGTCCTAGATATAAAAGCCAGACACTGTGTGTGGAAAAAAATAAGTAAATAAATCCCTTGTTCCTGAAATCACTTTCATGTTATGACACATTTCAGTATTTGGATTTATGGAGCTGTCCACATTCTCATAATAATCATGGGATAATAAATCCCTCTGGCCAGGTAGCCGCAGGCTCTAAAACAAATTATTTGTTTTTAGGAGGAAAAAAATAAGTGGACACAGACACATATTAATGATTTGCTTAATCGGCTCCTTGTTTTCCTTTGATTTTATTAAAATGTTTTGTGATTGTATCACCAGGATGCCTGGTTTTTATACCAAATTATAAAACTCAACGTAAAAATGGCACATTTGCGTCTCTCCTAAGACATTTTTAGTCATTGAGAAGAGTATTAGCTCTTAAAACCGATCTGTCTTAAAAACCAATCACCTTATGATGTATTCTCTTAAACGAAAATGATTTCCTCTAACATTGAAATGCATATCGTAAGTGCAATGCATTTTCCTCAGCCATTTACACGTGGGGGAAGTTTGCATCAAAGCAAGCAAGCGAGTGAGGGCCCTTTTCAGCCTCGGGAAACTCAGTCTTCCTAGTAGACATCTTCGTGTCTACTTTATTAGTTTATCAGATTTTAATCTTCTGTGTCTCACTTATCCAAACAGGTGCAGTCATTCCAGAATATTGTAGGATTTTCTGCTGTTTGGGACTACCACAAACGAAAGCCCTGTTCTGTAGAAAGCGCTCCACTTGGAAGCTGGATGGAACCCTTTCCTTTCGTAGGAACAACAGCCAGCACTCAGCTGGAGTTCACCACCAGCCAAGCACACAGGTTAAGTCATTTAAACCTCACCACAATCTAATGAGATGGCACTCTTGCCATCCTCATTTTATTTCCATTTTTAAAGATTTTATTTATTTGTGTATTTGACAGAGAGAGAGGGACCGTGGGGGAGTGGGAGAGGGAAAAGAGGCTTCCCATGGAGCAGGGAACCCCATGCAGGGCTTGATCTCAAGATCCTGGGGTCATCACCTGAGCCGAAGGCAGACCCTTAACAACGGAGCTACGCAGGCGCCCCCTGCCATCCGCATTTTATAGACAGAAGAACTGAAGCCTGAAGTTTGTAGTGACTGGCCGGGGGCACATAACTGGGCGCAGACAAAGCTCGCAAGGACCCAGGTCCCCGATTCTTACGCAAGGGCATCTCGAGGGAATTGTGAGAACTCATTTCATGCTGCCAGGGAGCCACAGCAAATAGATAGCTTGTGCCATGCCCTTTGTCTCGTTTATTTCTTTAATTTTCTGACCCATTCTAACCAAACAGAGAAATCCCAAAAATGTCAGAAGGAAAAGAAACTCCTTTCTTTTTCCCTTGCCATTTCTGCCCAGGTCCTATTTTTATCACGCCTATCCTGGAAAAATTGCACTTTTGAAAATTAGCTCAGGACCCAGAATGCCTCGAAGAAACTACAGTGGTTTGCAGTGTGCTTTAATTGCAAACGTAAAGAAATGCTTTGCATCGCACCAACAGAAAATTCATCAGAAACTATGAGCAACATTCAAAACGTGATTTAAACAGATGTAGCTATAGTGCAATGTGGAGGTAGCTGTGGTCGAGAAGAAATCTGGCTCTTCCCCGGGGCTGCAGGCAATCAGCCTCAGCCGGACGACGCTTCCCGCTTTATTTCTTCAACCCGCAGCTACCTCCCGATTACCCCGTCTCCTGTGCCTGAGGTTGATGCGTCTGCCTGGTTAGTTTCACAGCAGCGATGGGCCGGGCGGCCTTGCAGGCAATTGGCTTCCAGATCTCCTTAGGGAATTGATTTCCTGCCCCGTCCACCGCCACCCTGTTCATCCCATAATAGAGCCCCGTCGTCTATCCTGTGCACATTTCCAGCTCGGCAAAAACTGAATTACATGAGGTATAGCTTCAAAGTTGGACTCATTCAGTGTTACAAATGGTTCCTGGCTGACATTGATGAAAACCCTCAAATGTCTGATGGGACACTGGTGACAAAGATAAATCTCATAGGCTTGTGTGCGAGCGGAGGAAAAGTAAGTCTGAAACTTTCGCAGAAGGGTCACCTCTGGATGCACATTTATTTCCACCATCATTAACGTGCAGCTCTTTTCTGTTTAAGTCATGACAGTTGTCTGTGCTATTTGCTCAAGAAAATGCCAGGTGCCTTAAGAATGTAAGGTTTACTTATTAAATAAGAGATCATGTACAAGATCTGAAACACCTGTTGTGTGAGGGTCACTTCTCTGAGATCTGACTGTTCCCTAGTATAAATGTTTTGTGATTTTTAAATATATGGTAATCGTGGATTCACTTCTCTGTCTAATCTTTCTCATTTTGGATTTGCCTATTTGGACTAAACAACAAACCGAACGGTGGGCACTTAAACCACCTTCTTTTTCATGAGACGTCATGGATTTTTCCCTGAAGTTGTGCAGGAAATAATTTCCTAAGCAAAATTGACTGCCTAATTGGCCTGTCTTTGCTTCAGTAGGAAAAAAAAAGAAGTCAATTAAATTGTTTTCAAAACATTTTTCGCTGTAGGTATTTCAGTTTTCCACACATGTTTAAAATTAAACATATTTATTGCCTCATAGCTCAATGTATTAATTATAAAAAATCTAAAATCTCCAAAAGCAGAAAATTGGTAACAAGTTCTTCCATTTTTGGCCAGCAAAATTGATATCCAGAGCCAGAAGGAAAATTCATGTGTGTTCTTGGTATTGAGGACATATCTGCTTCATCCTAAATCTTGCCTTAGTCACAAAGGTTGAATTGAAATGAAAATTATGTGGCACTTTGATCAGAATTGCAATGGTAAAGTATTGGCCAGAACATATGCCAAAAGCCAGCTTTCCCCACAGATAAGGGAGAAAGTCTAATTCAAACTGTCCAGCCCTCTATGCTTCACATACAATAGCTGTGTACTCTATTCCAGCAAGACAAATGGATAATCATCACCCTATCACATAAATCTCTAAATGGATCCTAAGATTCTGGATTAAAGGGAGTCATTTAGTATCCAAAAAAAAAGAAAGGTGGGGGGCAGAGTGGGAGTGGTTCTAAAACATAAAATAAGGAAATGACACAAAAAGTCATTTATTAAATCTGACCCTGATAGAGGGAGACACCGTAATAACCATTGAGTGATGACTGCAATCAGACCTTTGTGACAGGCCATTGAAATGTAAGAGAAAAAACGAAATTATTACAAAATAAAGGGGCCTGCTTTCATTGTTGAATTTATTCATATATTTAAGATAGTTTAGTTACATTTGGGATTATATATGAAGGTCAAAGAATAAAATTGAAGCCTTTACCTATTGCAATGTCCCCCCCCCCCCCCCGCCAATACACACACACACACACACACACACACACACACACACCTGGCTCTAGGAAATAGGTATCTCCTGGATTTAGAGGAAATTTAGCTCTCTTGTTCAGACTTGTATAAGAGTAGACGTTCCAAGAAAGTACAGGGAGCCAGAGCTTACGCCCCAGAACAGGAGGGCAAAGGAGTGTCACAGGTACTGCGACAGCACGGCTGCAAACACCTCTCATCCCCTCCCCACCTCAGAATCTGCCATGCACATTAGTCAAAGTTTTGTAGAGAAACAGAATTAACAGGAGACCAATATCCTAATGGAGGGGATTGGCTCACATGATTATGAGGGCTAAGAAGTCCTGTGATGTGCTGTCCACAAGCTGGAGACCCAGGAGATCCAATGGTGTGTCTCCAGTCCAAGTCTGAAGCCTTGAGGAGCAGGGAAGCTGGTGTAGGTCTCAGTCCAAGGGCAGGAGAAGACGAAGAACTTGCAGAGAGTAAGTTCCCCATGTTTTCTGCTGTTCAGTACCCCAGGCTGGCTGAGGGCCAGCTGCACCAGGGAGGGCAGCCTGCTTTACTTAGGTGACTGATTCAACCGATAACCTCATCCAGAAACACCCTCACACACACACACACACCCAGAATCCTGTTTAACCAAATATCTGGGCACCTGTGGCCCAGTGAAGGGGACACAAGAAACTAATCCTCACACCATGTGAGCTCTGCTATGTTTTCCCTGGATTGTCTTGAATTCCCTACGGGGGAGCCCCTGCCTCCTCCCACTGTCACCACCGCTTCGTTTCTCTCGCTCCAACCAAAACTTGTTTTCCAGTTTTCTGTTCACTAGCACTAAAAATGGACTATCATCTTTTACTTTGAAAAAGAAAAAGAAGACAACATGTATCTTAGTGTCACGACAGATACCAACCAAAGTGAGTGGTTATGAGCCTCTCTTCCATTGCGGGGACAGTCCAAGGAGGAAGGAATCATAACCCACCCATAACCCACCGGTCGTTCCACTTTAACTAACAATGCACAATGCCCTCTTCCTAATGGGTAGCGTAGCACAACACAAAATGTAGCCCAGCCCCCGAAGGATAAGCTCAACCACCACCAATGTGCTCCTGGGTGTTTTCATAAATTCTTGCTGTCTGTATTTACTTGTATGCTTTTTTCACATTTTTTTTTTCTGGATCCTGTCAATTGTGTTGTCCATTACTACACCTTCAATTGCTAAGAAATTTTAAAAAGCAAAAAAAAAAATTTAAAAATAAAGCACTGACGATCTATGCTTAATTTGAAACTGGAACGTCCTAAATGAATGTGCAGTTCTAAACCATTGTCATTACATCCACCAATGGTTCTCGAGGAGCACTTTTCCTAGGGGATTTCCTTTTTTGCCTTTTTATAGGAATTTATTAAAGGCCTGAAATGGCCTTATTTTTTTCACCAGCTTTGATTTACCTTCTCTATGTTATTATAGTGCAAATATGATTTTAAATACCTGGTCCCAGGCTGATCTGATCTCCTAAATGGAAGATGAATAAAGAAAAGACTGAACAAATAAAATAAAAATAACTTCTAGATGCATGCCTCCCCTCTTTACCCTTTAATTAAAAGAAATCTTTTTCCAAATAAGTAAATCTTAACAGTTACTTAATATTCCCTCAACACTGGCCAGATAATATGAGGAATGTCTCTGTTACAACTTGGCCTCTTCTACCACAAGTGGTTGGTTGAAATCATTTATTTAAACTTAAAACCAGAAAAAAGTTCTGGCTCCACTGACATTATCTGTGGAGGATCTGTACTAGAAATACTTAAGAGGGAGCCTGCAATTATTAAATATCTCATTAAGCTTTTGGCACAGAGTGATAATTCACCTTCTAAGAGCAAGGGGAAATATTTAAAAACCTTGAAGAATGTCAAAGTTTGAACTTTATCTTAAAGTTTCTAAGCTCCATTCCAACCTTAGCCAACGCTCAGGGAGATTTCTACTGGATTGTATCACTGAAGTATGGGGATTTGCTATTTGGTCCACTGTTCAAAATTTCCCATACTTTTTAGTATCTTGGGTTGGAGGTACACGTCTCTGTGTGAATATTTGTCCTTTGAACAACAAAAAATGCCCAGCAGTGGTTATTTCGCTCTCTTTTTTGTATCCCCATAGTGCATTCTGTAAACTTGGTCACAGACCAGTCTCTGAGGCCATCATCTGGGGACCGTGTGTGTGTGTCACTGAGGGAGGAATTCCTTACCCCCAGACTCCTCATCCTGTAGGTGGCATTAACCTAAAACCTCGTACTCTGTAGGTGTCCGGTCAGTATTTACTGATTAAGTCAAAGTGCATCCAACATGGAAATACATTCTCTTGATAATTCTTCAATTTCTCTGACCAGTTGATTTAGATAAAATCCCTTTACTCAAGAATTGTATCACCATTGATATATAACATACTTGGGTTTGGTGATCATTCAATAGTCTGTGACGTAGTTAACTACATATCTAATGAAAAAAATAAGAGTCTCTTCAAAAGGATGCTTATTTGGGGCTAAAAAAAAATAATAATAACCATAAGACTTTTGGCCAAAGACTGTCCCTTCAGTTTTTCAAGTCCACACTTAAGACAACATTGGAAGAACTTTCTTATTCTTTATGAAGAAGCGGAATGATCGTGATCATTCTTGACTACAAAAGAGCACGCTCTGCTTCATCAAATACATCTCATTAAAAAATCAACTTCGATTTTCCCTACCACTGCTAAGTTAAGAATAACTTCATTCTGAAATGTCCTAAGACCTGTCCCTTCTTTTCTGACTCCAAGACAACCATAACTATTCACCCTTGGCCACATGCTTCAAACAGTTCCAGTCTATCAGACCAGAAGCGAGACAAGAGCCAAAAGCACCAAGTCAGCTAGAGATAACAGCTCCCTCTTGCTGCTAACAAGGCACTTAATACCCTAAAATTGTCCTAGGGTGAATGAAGCCCAGACCATAGAGGTTTTGTGAAAGGAGGGAGTGTAGATTTGTTATTTGACTACTTATGTCTTACTTGCAATTGGCTTATACTCCTTACTTTTTTTACTTTAAATTTGAGACTATTGTATGTTCTTTTCTTAATTCTTTCCATGGCTTAAGTTCCTAATTTTAAAAAAATATTACCACTGAAAATATTCTTCCATTTAAAAAAAAAGAGCTTTGCATGTAAGAGGGATAAAGCCTGCATCAAAATTAAGTCTGTTTCAAAGAACATGCCCAGCAAATGTTAACTGAAAGCAGTAAATACCTACTGTTTTGTCTGCTCACGACTATACCCCCTTCTACTGGGACATATATTTTCCCCTTCTTTAACCGTGTTTTTTGTTTAGGCGCTGCATTCTAAAACCGTCCACTTCGATCTATCTAGCAATGGCCTCTGGCCCCTCAGGGATGAAAACAGAACCCATCTCCCTGGCAAGACTTGGTGGGTTCAGGGATACCCACTGGACATAGTCTCACCCAGTCAACCCTTCCCTATGACTTTTGAACTTGGACACAAAAATCAGGAGCCCCATTCTGTCTGAGTTGGGAAATGTCATGTATCTATGCTTCTGCTCAGGGCAGAGGAGGCCCACTCAGAGAAAAGGATCCGACATACAGAGAACAGCCACAGGAGAGACAGAAGCGAATCTTCCCAGTGTTCCTGAGCCTGGTGTCGTTGGGGACTGAGGCTCTGCCATACTGGCATTAATCCTATTAGCCCGTCCCTCCAAACTTCCACCTAAGCTAATTCAAGTTTGATCTGCAAACTTGATCACCAACTAATTCACTGGACAATGATAATAGTGATGCATATTAGGCAGTGGTGTTTGTTAGACAGCTTCTAACCTGTCATTGATCATCTTCAACCTCACATTTGCAAGACAGCTGCTTAACTTACATGCAAAGGCCCTTCAACTTCCATCCATCATTAAAGCAGCAGAAAAACATTCCCTCTTCCTTGAATACAATTTCCTGATTCAACTACAAAAACAAAAGGAATATATACATACACACACATATATCCAAGTTAAGAAACCATGAATATATATATGATTCTATATATATTATAAAATATGTAAAATTATATTATACACGCACACCACACTTTTTTTTAAACCTTTTTGATTGTTTGCTTAATGTTCTTCATTGCAGAACTATAGGCACAGTTTGTCCAGATTTTTCTTCTTGTCAGTTTCCCACAGTAAATATTCACTGAAGTAACACATATTTATAGATGTTAGTCTTGTTCGTCCTTTGGTTTTCTCCTGAAACAATGTGTTTGTGAGCAATGACCTCAAAGTCTCCCAGAAACTTTAAATCTGACACCAATGGTTCTGAGTGCAACTTGATATTTGTGCAATGCTAATTTATTGTACTTTTCCTAAATAATGTCATTCTTTCCGAAGGAAACATCTTCTCCTGAGTCAAAGTTATGGGAAAGAGAGACTGTGTTTTGTTATTAAGAAATGGAAAGGTGATTGATCATAGCAAGGTAAAACCTTTTCCCTATCTAGGTATATTTCCCCAGAGAGCCTTCATTTAAAGTCCTGTGGTCATGTTTACAAATTTCCAATTATTCAAAATGAATTATTACAGCACTGACAGAACTTGGCAAATCTTACTTGGTATTTCATTGCCACATTGTCTATTAATCTCGTACTGGAGAAAGTCGGGGGAAGACACTTCTCGATTTGGCCTCCTTCCTAAATGAGTGTCTCTGCTAGGCAACATGTCTGGATCTTTGATTCCCGTTCATGCCCAGAAAAATAGAGAAGGCAAGGCAAGGGCCGGTTTCCAGAAGAAGCTAATGCTCTCTTTCTTAAGTTACTTATCCTCAGCACATTGCCAAATAGGAACGACATGCAGGCGAAATATTGTCTCACAGCTGCAAAAACCATGCAATTAAAGTACGAAAACAAAAGCCCAAAGTGTGGCCTCTTCAAGTTCGCACGATGATGGCACCTGGACCCACAGGCAGCGATTTTTCAAATCTGTGTTGCCCCTTCTCGGCAATTACACACCTTCAAGCACATTTTCATTTTCCTTCCATCGGTGTTTTTGAAGAATATGCCAGTAAATCGCTACCCCCTAAAAGTTTCCAGCTCAAAAACCCCTGTCCCCTTATCACTTCAAATTTCCCATCTCAGTGTTACTGTGTACATCAGACCAAAGACGACCCGATGGTTCAGTGGAATCCCAGATAGAATTGAAAATAGATTTTAATGGCCGACTGTCATGTGTATTTGGGTATCTCAACCGTAAAAAGCTCCATTAAATATTTATTTATTTATTTATTTATTTATTGGTTCTCAAACAGCACAGTTCAAGTTAAACAGTCCTCCCAAGAAAGAGCATGTCATCACAGGTACATCCCTACCACTGTGGAGATCCCCACACTCTGATCAGGCATACCCCCAACACATGGGAACTGTCCCAGGCTTTCCAGACCAGCTTCCCAAGTAGCCTTTCTGGCGAGTTTTCAGCAGGCTGTCATGATTTTGGTACCCTCGGCGACCGTTTTAGGCCATGCAAAGAAACCTGCAAACTGCTGTTTACCAACCTCTGGCTTCTCATTTGTAAACACACTTTATTTTTTTAAATACACAACATGGGGACGCCTGGGTGGCTCAGTTGGTTAAGCAGCTGCCTTCGGCTCAGGTCATGATCCCAGCGTCCTGGGATCGAGTCCCACATCGGGCTCCTTGCTCAGCAGGGAGCCTGCTTCTCCCTCTGCCTCTGCCTGCCATTCTGTCTGCCTGTGCTTGCTCTCTCCCCCTCTCTCTCTCTGATAAATAAATAAAAAATTAAAAAAAAAAAAAAGATTATAAATACACAACATAATGGTCAGCAATTAGAAGAAAAATTATAATAACATCAGTTGCATAAAGATTGTGTTGTTTTGGTGGTGTTCTTTGATTTTGATTGGCTTTACCGGGTTTTCATAATGACCTCCCTTCACGGGAGGAGGACCCAGTAATAGAACCACATGGGGCACTTTTGGAAAACAACTGTGCTTTTTCCTTCCAATTAATGCTCTGACCTGTTCAGTTCTATCACAGAATCATGTGCAAAATTTCAAGTCCTTTCCCCCGCTGCTTCATCCGTGAAAATGCTCCCCAGCTAGCTGAGATCTGCATTACTTCCCAATTATGCAGGCAGGGGTGGGTGCGGGGGCAGGAGGTTGTTGTCCCCTAATTACCAATGGTTACAATGTGCTCTGCTGTGCTCTCAGGCTGAGTTACACAAACGCTCCCGCACTTCTGTTTCCATAAAGAAAGGAGTTCGATTCTCTTCTTCCGGTTAGGGGCGGGAAGCAAAGAAAGAATGGCATACTCCTCTTTAAACTCTGGAACTGGCTGGTCTTGTTCTTCTACTGGGAATGGAGGGGAGGAAGCAACTTTGTGAAAGAACCTTGAAGTTGACTTGGACAAAAGTGTCTGCATCAGGACACCTGATCATCTTCTTACATACAGTACCACTTTGAAAATGACACGACAAGGTTTCCAAAGGCTGCCCTACCCCTGTGGCCACAGGAAAGTTTCAGGATGATTCACCTATGACCTGCAGAGGAGCTGATGTGTCAGACCCTTTCTCCTGGTGGCACAGCCAGCAGAGTCAGGACTGAGCTCAACCGTGGCATCGTAAGCAGAGGTTGAAGCTGAGGGCTCCATCAAATGTCTCGGGGCCGAGAACGGATCGTAGTTCTGCTGGCTGAACGCAAGCAATCTAGCTACTTTTTCACCAAATGTGTCTGAAGGTCACAGCCGCCATTCATGAGAGTATATTTTCCCCTTATAAAGTCACCCTTGAACACCCTCTCCTTGATAATATTCCATTCTACTTTAAAAGGAATTGTTTTATTGCCTTCTGTTGAAGCCTTAGGAGGATTTGATGATTATGATCTTTTTACTTCATTCTTAGAGGAGAGCAAAGCTAACTGGGAGTATAAAAAGAAATGATTTGGGTCTCTTCCCTTCCAATGATGTGGGTGATCAGAATTGGCGCAGATTCCAAGCCAAAAGAAAATCCGTGTGTGTGTGTGTGTTTGTGTGTGCACGTGTGTTGGGGGGCAGGGGGTTGGTTCACTTATTACTATACATAATTGATTGGAAAAACATAAAATAAATTTACTGCAGTTATTTACTTCAATTTAATCTAATACCCAGGGTGATTTTAATTAGGATGGTAGATACATTTTGAAACTACAAAATCAAAGCAGCTCCATTTAATATTTCAAAGAGGTGGTGGGTATTACGTTTTCTCATCTCTTCCTTCTATGCTCAGGGGAGCCCGGGGTGTGATGAGGAACGGCAGAGCACCCCACGGCAGACACCTTCACCATCACCCGAGGGTCGTCCTCTGTGTTAACCCTGCAGCAGGAAGTAGGAAAACAGCTGTGGGGTCTTACTGGTCTTTTAAACCCCTGTCCTCCCACAAGGCCAGGTGGACAACCTTGGTCTTTGAAGCCTCCCGTTACGTTGAAGGAAATGAGGTTGCTCTCTCCCAGAAGCTCAGTGACAGTTACAGGTGGAAGTCATAGAAAAATGAAGAGAGCAGCATCCGAGCTAAGAAACCATGAAAATAATCCAGTAAGTCTCACAAGCTAGCACTGCCTTTCGCCATGATCTGTAATCACAAATAAAATCGGAAATCTATGAGAAATGAATAGGCTTCTCCTTAAAATGCCCAATTGCACTCAAGAACGAAAGATAATGTAACAATAAAAGGAAGAAAGATTTTAGAAAGCTGGTTACCTGGGGGGTGGGGTGGGGGGGACAGATGGGCAAGAAGGGAATTTCCTGCTTCCTTCTATAACCAGGTAGCTAATGGGCACTGGAGCCCCAGGAAGGGAGGGAGGATACAAGGCCCAGGGACATCCCTGATCTGGGACAATCAGAAAATAACGCCAGGACCAACCGTGAGCACTGAATTGCAAACACAGGTGTCATTCTCCAGATGTTCCAGAGCCTGGCCACACGCAACTGCTGCCACATTCGTGTGCTCTGGCCACTGGGTGCTTCTCTTCCAACCTCATCCCCTATTTCTCTCCTCAGTGACTCCACTTTACCAATCTGTTTCAAAAACGGCCAAGCTCATACCCAACTGATGCTACGTGCATTCACGATTCCTTTCAATCGGAAGGCTCATTGCTCAGATAGTGGTGTCATTCGGTCCCTCCGTCAATACTTCTGCATCAGCCCTTCAGAAAGGTTTCAAGGTCACTTGAAGGTCACATGAAGGTCACTATCTTGAAAAGCCTCCTTGCCCTCCTCACTTCCCTAGTGTAGCGGGTTGAATGGTGGTCTCCACAGAAGATCTGTGTCCCAGGATCTGTGAAGGAGAAGCTATTGGAGATAGGGCCTTTGCAGCTGTAATTTAGAAGCTGTATGAAGACAGAAACAGGGACCAGAGCAGGATAGCCACAAACCGACGGACAACTGGAACCACAGACATGGGATGAGGCGAGGAAGGATTCTGCCCTGGAACCATCAGAGGGAGGGCGGCCCAGTCCACACCTCAGTTTTGGACTTCTGGCCTCCAGAACTGTGAAAGAATAAACTCACGTTGTCTTAAGCCACCACATTCATGGTAATTTCTTCCAGCAGCCCTGGGAAAACTGATCTACTTTCTTACTTTTCTTCACAGCAATTACCGCTATCCATCATCTACTGTTTGCTTGCTCATTCATCTCCCCCTCCAGAATCTGAGTGCAGCAAGTTTATCTGTCTTGTTCACTGATGTTTTCCAGTGCCCAGAAGAATGTCCAGCACACGGCAATCACTTAGTAAGAATACGGTGAATTACAAAAGGATGCAGGCTACTCACATAACCTCATCAGTGCTTCTGTCTGGGAGAAATTCTGTGGGTGGAGTCCGGATTTCATTACTACTATTCCCACTCCACTGTGTGCCCAGGTCAGCCAAAAATATCCTGCTGCTAACACATGTACTGACGCCTCCCTATGACCATGTTGATACAAGGACACACTGTAAGTCCTTCAAGAATAATTTTTACCTTCCCCGATTTTGAGATGTTACCATTCATGAAATACAACTGTGGTCCAATGTTCCAATCATGTGAAATTCAGCATGAAAAGTTCTACACAGAGAAAAGCCACTGGCTTCCTGAAGGTAGCTCTCACTGTGTACTGTTAAAAGGAATGCAATGCTCAACACTTTCTGGTTTCACCTCACCATGTTGATTTGGATATGGGCTTAATTTTTGAGCAGAGCCAGCTTGCAGAAGCTGAAGGACACTCTTAGGATGGCAAGCCCTCAGTGCGATGCTGTCAAGGTTACCCCATGTCTGCTCACTAGAACAATAAGACAAGAAGAGTGATGGCAGGGCTGACGCTGTCAGGTGATAAGCAGAGAGATGGCACAGCAGTCCAGAGGGGCTCACTCGTGTCCCCGCGGGCTGCAGGGTGGAGAGAGCATGCAGAGCTGTCCTGGATGGGGAAGTTGAAGAGGAGGAGGTGAGTCGGCCTGAATTTTCCTTGGACTACACAAGGTCAGTGCAGGCCTAACCAAGTGTTGCAGTGTGGAAGAAACAGTCAGGGAAGCTAGAACTATTTTAACGACAGAGGAACCTTGACAGAGAAGGAGGGAAATAATTCAAAGCCAAATAGCTCAAGGTGGAACTCATTATTATATCAAGTTTGGGAGATATTTCACGTTCAGAAGACAAGAATGACTCACTAGGGGAGGGGGGTGGATGTAGGCAGGAATGGGAGCAGGGACACTTATGGGAGGGTCATTAGGGACAGCTGTGATCTGGGGAGACTCGCATACCAACCTTTTATTCCCATTTCAGAGGCTCAGAACATTACGGTTCAGAGATGTTAAGTGGCTTTTTCAAAACCACCAGGAGAGGCCTAAGTGCTTCAAAGCCATGAATTTCCAGTGCATCAAACTGCATGTCTACAGAAATGTACAAGCATGAATTCTTTGGTCTTTGTAACATGAATTGGCTCCACTTTCCAAAATAATTCTGACCTTGTGCCTGAGAACAATAACATATAAATAAATAAATATCCCTGTCTCCCTCACAAACATAATGGCCATCAGGAAGAAATGAGCAATTATCCATACGCATAGAACCATGGAAACCCCCCAAAGGGGAGTTCTGATGTACTAGAGGCAGGATTCCTATATTCAAATCATAGCCCTACCTCTGACCAATTATGAGACTTTGAACAAAACACTTGAGCCTTCAGAGACTTGGCTTCTTCATCAAACTGATCAGGATAACCATATATAATAGTTATTACACCAAGTAAGGCAATTGACACCTACTATATCCAATAACGTCTATAGATATTACTGTTGAGTATGAAAAGAGATGGTCCTCCCATGGACACATAGTAAATGTGTGTCTTGCAGGCTCATCAGTCAGGATAGTGATGACACATGGAAACCAAAAGAAGCTGTCAGGATTGGGACAGCCAGTTGGAATAGGAGGCAGAGGTAGACACAATGGCTCAAGTAGCTGGAAGCAAAAAGTTAGAGAAGAGTTGAAGGCAGAAGTCCATCATTGGCTTCTTGGGTCAACATGCATAAGACATTGAATGATGACATCTTGGGGTCTGATGTGATAGCTGTTAAGTTTATGCACATCCTTTCTCTTTTACCAAAGCTTTAGTGCCATGAAATGAGAAGTAATCTTTAGGTTAAAACATTTTAAAAACACAGACCTGTATACCCATTGAAAAGGTAATACCTTTCAGTTTATTTGAACCTGAAATATTTTTAGTAAAACTCTTTAATTTTAATGACAAGGACAAAATTTAAACCATTAGCCTGGCCTATGAATTAAAGGTTTAAGTCTTACTGCTTTCTCAAAGTTGAATGCATCCATATATATTTTTAAATATTTTATTTTTAAGTGATTTCCACACCCAACATGGGGCTCAAACTTATGACCCTGAGACCAAGAGTTGCACGCTCTATGGGGTGCCTGGGTGGATGCAGTGGCTTGAGCTTCTAGCTCTTGGTTTCAGCTCAGATCATGATCTCAGGATCGTGAGGTTGAGCCCCGTACTGGGGTTCCATGCATGCTCAGCACAGAGTCTATTTAAGATTCTCTCTCTCCCTCTGCACCTTCTCCCCGCTGATATCTCTTTCTGTCTCTCAAATAAATAAATAAGTCTCTAAAAAAATTTAAAAAGAAGAATTGCATGCTCTATCAACTGAGACAGCCATGCACCACCATTTTTTTATTTTAATCAAATTAACACATACATAGTTAAAAAAGAAAACTAAAGGAAGAATCTATCATAAATGCAACACTCTCTTAAGCCATCTCCTTGGACTCCTTCTTGTTCTGCTGCACTCCTGATAACCAAGCTCTTTTAATGGTTTTTCTTTGTGTTTTTCCTGGTATTATCCTCATAAATGTAAATAATATACCACTATTTCTACTTAGGCATTATCTACTGACTCCAGGCCACAGAGGCTGTGGATTTCAATGATAACCCTTTTCACGGTCATTCTCTCTCTCTCTCCAGTTTTTGAAAGCTATAGTACAATATTCTATCTCCAGTAACTCCATTTATAAAATTAAATAATACCCTTATACTTTGTTTCCTGTTCTGCAGGGGGGAGCACTTGACTACTTAGCCTGTATCAAGGGTGTTATTGATAGAAATTTTATCTCTACCCTCCAACTCCCCACTGCTATCTTCTTAACCACAAACTTCTACATCATCAAGATTAATAATATTTTTATTATGGCTTGAAATTATAGTTAATTTGTCAGCTTTGACTGGAGGGTAAGCACTAAAGTTAAAAATGAGTAGAGTATTTACACTTTCTAGTAAATATTAGCCCCAGAGGGATTACGCTAGGCAGAGGTCAACACATTTTCCTCCCCTCGGTCAAATGTCATGGCACATAAGCTGGACAGAAGTGTGTGCTCCCAGTCTAGAAGTCAAAGGCTTTGTTTTTGCTGATGATTTATCAGGTATTAAATCCATGCCACATTTTTGTTCACAGCCTATTTGAAACATGCCATTCTTGTAATATTTTTTTGTTTCCTTCATTCTCCCAATATTGGTATAATAATAATTTAGAGATTTGGGTCATAATTTAGCTCCACGAAATAGTTTTTGTTATTTCTTTAATTTCCTTCTCAAAGCTTATTTCTGTTCTTTCTTTCCAGGATGATTATTTATCAGATACTGGTGCTTCTATACTGTTCTTTTATGTTTTGATTTTCCCCTAATATTATATGTTGTCTGAGCTGTTTATTGTATTTTGGGGGGAGAGGGAATTACCCAATTATCACTGCTAACCTTCCTATTTGTTAACATTATATTTTATTTAGTCAATCATAATTTTAATTATCAGATCTTTTGTGGCTTTAATTGTTCCTTTTTCATAGTATCCTACACTTACACTTTAGATTTACCATTTCCTTGATTTCTCTAAGAGTAGAGGTCTTATATAATTATAATTATATAATTGTAATAATGACATCCAAAAGAAATGATTCATCCCTAAATTTGTTGGCTTCCTCCTGAATCTGTCCTGTTTATTTCTCTTTGTCTTTTTCATCCTGACAGTCCTCACCTGGTTGGCCATTGCTGATTTTCCATTTCTTCTGTTGTGATTCTCAGTGTGTTTCCTTGCTGGGTGTCTCCATGTGTGGAAGCTGACAAGCTCACAGGCTGAGCTCACTGAGCAGGGGATATCTGACACACACACCCCTGCCCCCAAAGCTAGTTCAGTAAAGGCTCTATTCTGGACCTCTGACTTCACACTAGCAACCCGCTTCTTCTCAGGAAGTTTCTCCCATCTTGGGGGGATCCCCAAAGCCCTGTACATTTGTCCAGCAGGAACCCTGAATTACCAGTCCTTTGTTCCAAGGAATTGGCAAGGGGTCTACACAGGGAAAGTGTTTCTCAGATACAGTTTATGTACTAACTCCTGTTTTACATCCACCTCATTCCATCGTGATACCTGGTGGATCCCAAGTCTAGAACTTCTCTTCTCAGAAGATTTCTGGGAAGGTAACTTAAGCTTCCTCTGCAATCTCACTCTGGGACAGAGCTTCTTCAATCCACTTTCATCTGTCCATACATTTCTATGTTTTCAGTTTCATTTCTATGTTTTCACTGAAGTTTGAATTTCACTATCTGTTGATCACTACTCTTCTTTCTCTATCTTTGTTATTAGAAGTCTATTCCCAAGGCTAATTCTACATTGTTTGACTGGGTTTGGGAGAAGAATAGGGAAAAAAAAACAACATACAAGAGGAAGACCAACTCAGCAATAGTCCACCATCTTAAATTAGAATCTCTTAGTCTTGTAAACAGAATACATTAGTGCTTAGACAAGAATTATCACCATAATCTTGTGTATGTGCTTTCAATGGCATCTACCTGCTACTTCTATCAGTTTAAACCAACCATGAAATGACATCTAAACTCTAGGATCACACTCTCCAAACATATGGCTACTTAAATTAAACAAAGTTAAATCAAATTTAAAATTCATTTTCTCAGTCACACTAGTCACATTTCAAATGCTCAACACCATGTGTGTCTAGAGCCTACTGTATTGGACAGCAAAGATGGAGAACATTTCCAGGGTGGCATCGGTTCTACCGGACAGATTTATCTAGGGCAAACTCAGGGCTCATCAATAAAGAACTCATCATTGAAAGTCAAGGCATAGCTGACAGAGCATGAGCAAGGCGCTCTCTCCTCCTTATTGCTGTAACTTTGTTTTAAAATGTCCCTGAATATGTTTTAGGTAGGACATCTGGTTCCCACAGATGCTTTCAGCTGGGGTTAGCATCACGGTTCAACTTGACTCTGAATTGACCGTGTGGCCACTGCAGACTTGAATAGGTGAGAATTCTGAATGCCTAAGATGCTTCCTGAGAGGCAACTTGAGGCTTTTCCAAATTTGGAGGGTCTTAAATCACCTCTGAGAACAGCCCATGAGAACAGGCAAAGAGAGAAGACAGATTTTGACAAGGACTTTGTTCTGTTTAACTTTACAGGTCACAGGTCATCCGTGAGGTGGGGGAAGTGACAGCTCATCTTACCTCCCTGGAATCTGTCCCCGAACAACTAACTGTAAACCTTTTAAACTGAACTCTGATAAGGAAGGACTACTTCAAGCCTGTCCTAAATTGTTGCTTTTTATCTACTTTGTGGTGCTTTGTGATGAATTGGATACAGTTTCAGAAGCGAGAAATAATGGAGAAAGTCAAAGGTTTGTATTGATTCAGAGATAATATTAGATGAGGGGACAGACTTATGTAATTTAAGGGAAATTCAGCACCTCGGGAATTTATTGCACTTGGTTTTATGTCTAAGAAGTAGACATTTCTAAGAAGTAGTTTTACAGCGTGTAAAACCAAACCAGAAATAAACTATGGTCCAAAATGGAGCTAACCCTGTAAGGCCTGTCAGTGATTCACTCTAGAAATTTGAAACTCCAGAAAGCACGTGGGCCACATACGCCTCACAGACTGTGTCCCACTGGGCAAGAGTGGATTTGGCACCCTCTTTCCTCTCCCCTACACAATCCAATTCTTATCTTTCAGATGCCAGGTACCGCCCTCTTATATGTGACTTCTTGTCTCTAAGCTTCAAGAATGCATATACCCATGCTTTCCAAAATCTATTGTTATGTATTGTACTAGTGCAGATTTTTTAATAGTAAACCCCACACATGGCGTTTCTCTTCTTCTTTTTCTTTTTCTTTTTTCTCTCTAAACCTAATTAGGACACACCATTTTAATCTGTAGTTTTTCACTGAGAGGATAAATAATATATCATATCGCAATTTTATGCAAGGTAGCCAAGAACTGATAGATTCAGTGATTGTTTTTGTTTTTCCAAAATAGACAAACCAACCAGTAACACGAGAAAAATCTCTATTCAAATCTCATTATCAGTGTGAATTTCTACATGGGTCAAATTAATTGGATAATATTTTAATTTCCACTTTTCATGTATGCAATGTGGACACAAACTAATTTGTGTCATATAATCTTTGCCGTATCCATCCATCCATTAAACAATTATGAATTGAGACCCTGAAAAAAATGATTTACTGAGGTGGGAAGAGAAATGAATCAAACACAGATTCATGTTCAGAATTTGATAATTTTGCAACAATGATGAGACCAAATAATTAGAATCAAGTCCAGCCGTGAATTCCTGTCTGGGCCAAATTTTCTGATTTGCCCTAGAGTCTTAGGATGAGATTCATAACAGCCTGAGCCTTTTCACTCCTGACACTCCTTCCTTCTCAGGAAGTTGCCAAAGCATATGGGTTGGATCGGGGGTGTGGGGGGCATGACCCCATGACATTAGGGGAAGGACCCAGGAAATCAGACTAATGGGGGAGGTAGCATTTCAGCACACCCTCTCTACTCTGTCAGTAAACATCTCCCCCAACTAAGATCCCAGCAACTTTATCAGAAGGAGTAAGGAACGTTTTTCCCAGGCACTTAGATTTCCATAGCTAAGTAAACACTGATGCATTCTTTATGCTACTTAAGGAATATAGTCCCAATAAAGAAAAGAAAGGCGCTAAGAATGGTCTCCCCCATGGACTGGCCAGAGTTCTGCAGCTCCCCTATTTATGAATGCTCTAGAAGGGGCCCAAGCTACTTTTGAATCCAAACCCAATTCCTGGCAGAACTGGGAAGTTGAGGCAGGAGGAACAGCAGGGGACCTGTGAACGGGAGGCTGCTGGATTGTACTTACCATGTGAGGGAAGGGCTCGCTGAGCTATGGACTGTGTCTCATGTCCCCTGTAACAGCTGAGCCCTGTCCGAGACCATCAAACACTGCACTCAGTAAGACCACTTTGCCTCCACCAAGCACTTTCTCCCAGGGTTCTCGATGACCCTCCAGAGTTTTACCATGTTAAGCCTTCATCCTAATCCACCCCTCCTTCCCCACTGAAAACATGACCTTTCATTACATTAAGAAAATCTGAAATGATCAAATCATTAATCTCCTATACCTCCTCCTAACAAGTGAATCTGCATCCATAATCAGTCCTGGTGTTTCTTTTCTGTCTCACAGGAAGAGTTACCCCCTTTGAATTCAGTGTTAACGTAAAAACAGGATGCCCTCCTGTGAGAAAATTCCCTCTCTCCTGGATTTTCAAGTGTCACCTTCCCTCCCCAGACTTAATCCCTTAGTCTATAACAGGTTCTGATCTCTACCATTCTAAAAAGTAACCTTCCTTTAACCATTATTCTGCCAGGAATCCTTAAGCTTTTTTGTGGCATAGACTCTAAAATCTGGTGGAACCTATGAATCCCTTCTTAAGAGAGAGCTTATAATTAAAGGAAATACTTAGGGTCACCAAAGATTCCAATTATATGGAGTGCAGTTATTAAAATATAATTTTAAAGATAAGAGACAAAACAATATATGTACTTCTTCACCGATGCACTAATTAATAAATCTAGTAGGTAGGTCTAGTGACGACCATAATTCTGAAGTCATGCTGAGCACAAACAGCATTTAACAACAGCCATAATAATTGTAACATGATATGAACATATCTGTTATTTCTGTAGCAAGTTGGGGTTACTGCTAATACTATGGATCTTGTTATCTAGGTTATCTAGAGGTAATGCTAATCTATAATTAGAGATTAGTAAAATACATATGTATCTGTAACCAAGTCCCCAGAACTCCACCCGTGAATACATTGGAGGGATCCAGAACTTTGCTCAGTTCTATTTCCCATTATGGGAAAATTTGCTATTGGTCTGGTTGTGATCCGGGATCTGTCCTACCATTCTTGTGACCCTGCCCTAGGAAAGACACCCATGGTCTCCCAATGACGATCTGAGTGCAGACTAGGCAACCTGCATCTGGTTGAGCTGTCTGTAGAGTCCCACGCTGTGACCCATGCTTACCTTTGCTGACAAAAGCCTCCTCTTGTTTCCTTCTTTGTCCTCCATTGGCTGACTGCTAAAGCTTACTATTTTTTATCATTATATTCACTGACCTGTTTTCTGCTCACCTTGAGTTGTTTTGCTTACACATTACCCTACAATGTTTGCATTAAAGACTTAAAAAATTACCCATGCCAGAATCATCCACCCTTCTTGATTAAAAATATTTAGATGAACCTAAAAACTGAAAGGAAACTAACATTTACAGAATACTTAACCATGGTGACATCATGCGAAATGCTGAATCTATGATATTTCATCAAATCTCCCAACAACCCAATAAGATTGTTCTCACTTTGGAGGACACGGTTAATTGAAATTCAGAATCATGAACTAACTCACTCAAAGTCACATAACTAGCAGTGGTAGACCAGAATTTCAGCCCCGGTTTACAGAAATGAGGTTTTCTGCATTTAATAGTGCTCTGTCTGAGGCTGCATCTGATTCAGCTAGATGGCAAAGCAACGTCTTTCAGATGATGACCTCTGTTTCCCTCATCAATTCACCACGAAAGTCAGAGGCTTGCCATTTCTGTTCTCATTCAAGGCACAAAGAATAAATGGCCAACCTAGGGTAACCCTCTGACACCGATCAGATCTTGCAGTTCTCCTTCAGGTCAACCAGCTGGTGAGAGAGATTTGCAAACTCTCCTCACAGCTACGCCCTTAGTTGACAATCTCCTGCTTTTCGGTTGTGGATAACCCCCTGGAACCCAATCTTTTCCAGAAGACAGATGATGGGGTAATAAAAGCAGCTCAGGCTGTGCAACCGCCCACATCTGGTTTGAAGCTGACTCCTACCACATGGAGTTTGGCCAAGCTGTGTAATCTCTCTGCACTTTTGTCCCTTGACTATAAGGAACAGCTCATAAAGGCTGACTCATGGGGTCATTTGGGGGAATAAGTAAAGCAACAAACCTGAGGTGCCATGTGGAAGGTACTCCGTGAATCTTAGCTATTTTGTTTTTCTGCCTCTGTCATTTGACATCTTCACCAAAAAATTAAGAGTGAAGTGAGGATTTTCATATATATATATATATATATGTAATAGGTATGTATATAACATGTATATGTACAAGTATCTGCATATACCTTTCTATACATATACTACTTGAACAGAACAATTATTTTTTAAATTAATGCACTCCTCCGCTTTTTTTAAAAAAAATCTATTGACTTCAGTCATGCTTGTGTCTGTTTTAGCATATATTCTTCAAATTTCCTATCTTCTTTCTCTCATTTTCACACCCCAGCACCCTGCAAACTTGGGCACTCAGGAAGTGCTTTTGATGAGGGGAATAGTTTTGCCATTTCAAAGTATGGCTAATTTGAGTCCTAGCTTGCCCGAACCTACCCAAAGCTTCTTTTTTCAGACTATAAGCCAGGACTCCGAGTGCATTCATCTTTCTTATATCTTACTCTTTGATACTTCACAGATAATTGATAAACAAAATCATTTCTTTTTCATAACAAAAGATGTGTCTTCCTGGCTAAATTAAAGTTTGGGTAACCCAATTCATTCTCTTAACCCAACAGAACAAGCAATTAATTTCCTTTTCACTTTCAATCATGAAAATGTTGTCACATTTCACTCGTGCTCTCTGAATTATTAGATTTCAGTTCTTGCTTCCACACGCTTTATATGCACAAGTCAAGTGTAACCTGAAAGATATTAAAGTGGATTGGCAGTGAAATGGCCCATATCTGGGAAATTTATCTTATTCCCTCTTAACTCCTCTTTTGTTTAATGTGCTTATTGGTATTTTCGAAGGATCACGCCGGTGCGGGGTGAGGATGCATGTCTGCCGACAGCCCTGAACTTTCCGACAGAGTCTCTGTGAAGGGGAGAGGGAATCTTATAAACCCCCGAAGACTGGGAATGAAAACAGAGAATGGGAAGGTTGCAAGATGGATCTGGTTGTCAAAACAAAATGAAAAATCCCCAAATGCCCCCAACAAGCAGCCCCACCTCAAGCTGCTGGGCTCCTCCCCTCTCTCTGGCAGAAACCAGGGTCCCTGCCAGGACCTGGAGACCACAGAGGAATGCTTCTTTTGGAAGCAGTAGGGGGACACACCATCTTCCACAGAAATTCCCTTCCCAGGGCCCCAGAGTGCCTCAGCAGTGAGAGCTACTTCCAAATCCCCGCTGATCTTCAGTTCCCTAGGAAAGGCTTGCAAGCTTCCCAGTAATGATAGCCATGTGAGAAATAATCACGCTGGAGAAAAGCATCCTCCCAAGAATCCCTTAAGTCAATCCCTGGCCATCGTATCTGTTTTTAGAGGTATGTGAGAAATCCGTGTTACACTTTGGGGAAACCTCTTTGGTAAGAGCCCAAGCTAGAATTCTTTCTTTAAGAAGTGATCTATTTCAGCATCAGAATATGAGTTTAAACATAGCCTGGTAAATCCATGTAAATCATACAACAGAGAAGTGTTGGTACCAGAGTTCGATGTCCTCTGAAGGGACAGCCCTTCTCCTCACATCACTGTCTGGAATGCTTGCCGTCCTTCTCTCTGAGGAACGTGACTTTCTTTCGGCAGATACAAACTAGTCTGAAATTTATCATTTTTTAAAAATATTTTACTTATTTATTTTAGAGAAAGTGCATGCCCGCAAGCAGGGGGAGGGACAGAGAGAGAGCCAGGGAGAGAGAATCCCAAGCAGACTCCTGCTGAACGGGGATCCTATCACGGGGCTCGATCCCAGGACCCTGAGATCATGACCTGGGCCTACACCAAGAATCAGATGCTTAACTTACTGAGCCACCCAGTCACCCCTGAAACTTTATCATTTTAAATAAACATTCCTGGAACACCTCCATTCAGCCTGGCAGTGTCCGAGGAGCTAGAGAACCAAAGATACATTTAAAAAGCAAAATCCCTGCCTTCCAAGAAGTTTTACCATGTTAATTTATCAAAGCCCAATTGCTCCAATGAAAATGCACAAAGTCCACCCATATAGTTACACAAAAGGAAGAGACAGTTGGCTCTGATCTGACTTCTCTGCTCCTTTTGGATTTGCTATTCTCTCTCACCCCAACTGTAAATTTCTAAAGTGCAAGGCCCAAGGGCTCTTTTGATCTCTCTCAGTGCCAGATACAGAGACATGCCCACCCTGACTCCTCAAAGCCCATGAAAAGCATCACAGGCATTCAGATATTATCAAATGATCCTACGTGACATTCCTGCAACATACAGACAGAACACTCTTGGGCTTGTAGTTTATATCCGTGGAATCTGAGTCAGGGTTCTTAAATAGATTGGCCAAGGAAATCAAAGCAAGCGGTCAAGCCGAGACAAGATTGTGAATCTTTGGCTTTCCATCCCAATTTCTGAGCTAATGAAAAAAAAAAAAAAAAAAAAAAAAAAGGAATGGACATTTTCTCAAGCATGCAAAAGTGCTGTGACTAAGTGTGATTTTGTAAGAGCCCAAATGAATTAGATGTTGTTATTGGTAATAATAACACCTACACATGATTACCACTTTATACTTTCCACTTATTCATCCATTTGAAAACAAATACCAGCACACAGCAGACCAGCAGGAATCGGGCTACCATGCTAAGGAAGATTAACCCAATGCCTGCCCTCAGGGATCCAGTCTATTCTCTTATTCGATTTTCTAAGATCTTTTCAGGACCAGTTGGTGGCCCCTGTTGTCCCAGGCAGGACAGCCTAATGTTTCAAGTTCCAGACTGGAACTTACTGCAAAGCACGCGGTAACAGAGTTAACTTCTCAAGCTTCATTGCATTCATAATAGTGTTGAAAACATGATCCACCCTGGGGGGTATAGCAGTTAGGGTTCAACATAGAGGGATCTATCACAAGAATTGGCTTACACCATTGCGGGGGCAGGCTGAGTGAGAACAAAGTCCCTAGAGCAGCAGTCAGGAAAGGAATGAGCAGGCTGGAGCCTCATGGGCGAGAGCTAGAGCTGGCTGTCCACCAACAGGCCACTATCCAGAAGGAAGATCCAGAGGAAAAGAGCACAGTTGCAGACCCAGCAGCTGTTTGGAATCTTTGAGCTCAAAGAAGAAGTTGTAATCCCTCTTATGAAAGGCCTTCCAACGGAGGAAGTCAGGTCTACCCTGGATAATCTCCTCTTTGATTAGCATGAAGCCAAATGATCAGGGACTTTAATTCCAGCTGCAAAATCCCTTCCCAGCAGGACCCAGACTGGTCTTTAATTGAAAAACTGCCAGGTGGGTATGCTCTCCACTGGCCTTGCCCTCCAGCTCTCGAGAGAATGTCACTCACAGCCTGCGCTGATTCCCTAATGGGACCACGTGAGGAAGAGGGTCCTAGGTGACACAGGAGTGAATCCCAGTCAAGGAGACTCATCAAAAACTCATCATGTGGGGTTATTGTGAAGATTAAGGAGATGATGTATGTAAAATGTCTGGAGGACACCTAGTTACTAGAGTGACTATTGAGCAGGCGAGAAAAATCAGGCTCAGAAAAAAGAAAAAAGTGAGCACCGAACAGTTGGTGTGTAGAGATCTGTAGAGTTGAAGCAATGACCTGGTTTTCCTCATTCGGGAAACTGTTCTCGCCATGGTCACTAACCCACAGCCTGTGCTCCTTTTCCTGGCTGTGAGCAAACACAGGTGCACAAGTTAAAAGGGACAAGTGAGCAATCACTGTCAAGGCGGACGGGTTTGAGGTGGGGCAGTCAGGCCCTCTGACATACTCAGGAGAGTCAGGTAAGGCATGGACATCCCAGGCCCCAGACTTAGGCACGGAATAATCGCAGGTGTGAAGTCGCAGACACAGTCACACTGCAGGCTTCGAAGTCCGCATTTCCCCCACCGTAACCGATCTTTCCTTTGTGAGGGTCTGGAGCTGACTCTAATGTAAATCCCTTTTTACTGTTCTCTCTCGATCTTCTTTAGAAACAGGATTTCACTTCGGAAAACGCTTTATTCCTTCCTTGCTGTTGACTGTTTTTAGGCCACAAATTCAAAATTTATGAAAAGCCTTTCAATGATTCAAGATCAAGTTTTGTTTGGGTCGGTTGGAACATTGCATGGGTGGTTAAAAATGAGCGACAAACACTATTTCTCCACCCGCTATTCTTACTGCAAAGTAAATAATAATACACGTAAAGGCACCCAGACCTTAAACTGTCAACACAAATTAATTCTCTTTCTGTAACTTTGGCAGGGAAACAGAAGCTGCAATTTACCTTGCCGGGACCCAACCTCCTTGCCAAACATGGCCCAGAATGCTGAGCTGCTAGAACACCGCTGACACGAGCCAGACATCCACTCCCACATCCACTCGAAGCTCTTCCTCTCACTCACAGAAGTCTAGAGCGGCTGAACTCTGAAATATCCACACTCGAAGTTATCAACCAAAATGGCACGCCAAAGTGATCCTCTATCCAGTGCAACAGTTATAGACTTCCAGTCTTTAAAGCTGAATTGAACCATTTGCACATCACCAGACAAATATCCATTAAGCTCTTTTTAAGGGTCAGCAATTGGTTTTGATGCTGAGATTTTGGCCGTGAGTAGGACAATCAGGACTCCTGCCTTCATGAAGCATCCTTTCTGATGAAGGTCCAGAGACATTAAACTAAGAAATCAAAAGAAAACCATTAAATTGTAGGGGTGCTGCCAGTCAAGGATGATACAGTCAAGGGGCACCTGGGTGGCTCAGTCAGTTAAGCATCCGACTCTAAATATTGACTCAGCTCATGATCTCAGAGTCCTGGGATCCAGCTTCACATTGGGCTCCGTGCTCAGTGAGGAGACTGCTTGGGATTCTCTCTCCCCCTCTCCCTCTGGCCCGCCCCCTGCCCACAATTTCTCTCTCTCTATCTCTAAAATAAATTGTAAAAATCTAAGAAGAAAAAAAAGAATATAATCAAGATTGAGTTTGATTCCAAGTTGCCCAAATAAGCACTGTTGTATACCCTTTAATAAAGTAGATCGTCAGTAACAGCAAGAAGGCCACACGTGTGATGCATTTTGTTCAGAAGTTGCAACATACATTACAAAAAATACTTATACATTGACCGAAAGGAATATAGTGTAAAAGAAGTCAGCATTTAAAACAGTTACTTAATACACTTCTCCTTTAACAAGGAAATATTTAAAAGATAGTGTCTGTTTTACAATGGTGGAAGGAACATGAAATATCTGGAAACTGAGAATAAACCCTATGTTAGCCAAAAGTAGAGATACCTTGTGAAGAAAACAGAAAATAGCATGCCTGTGTGTCCTGAAAGATGGAACTCAGCAAGACTCAGCAAAAATTATCCAAATTAGGATGACTGTGATATTTTACACAGTAATGAGAACATTTTCTAACAGGCAAGTTTAAGAGAGAAGGCACTTGCACTGTTCCAGGGACTAATGGAAAAGTGACATTGATATTGATAACAGATTAAGGAATTCAATTTTGTTTCTTCCTAAAACTACGCAATTCTGATGTATTTTTGCAGTCTATGTCCTTAGAAACTTTCCAGGATATTAATAGTCAAAACGTTTTATAAATGACAAGCTTGACTTTATTTTTTTCAGTCCAGTATATTAGCTAATTCATCAAAAATATACATAAAAGACAGCCTTCCCAGCTGCATGGAAGCCACATAGCAGTGTGGTTGCTATAAAATGTCAAGCTCAGCCAAAATTCAAAGAATTAATTCTCAATTTTCTTTGCCACAGATACTTACACACTTCTCATCTTTTTAAAATATACCAACCCCTTTACATCGTGTAAAAAATAAAATTAAATTAAAAATGGTCCTCACAGGATTTCCCCTAGATCCATGGGTTCTTTTTGCTGCATTAGAATTTGTTAGGGATTATGGAATGAGTCAGCTCTGTAGTGAATGCTTTGCATTGCCTATCTCATTTGATCTTTTCAACATCCCTAGGAGAGAATTATCATCATCATCTTCATTCCTCTCTATCAATTAAAAAGGTCAAATAATTTTTCCAAGTTCAAAAAGTTAATGTAAGGCAGAATAATGGTTTTAACTACAGTCTTTGCACTCAAAAGTCCCAGTAAAACTCTAAATCCCCACCTAAATTTCATGAATACTTCATCTACCTCTGTAAAGCACCTACTTTATACTTTATATTAGAAATACTTGGGTGGCTTAGTTGGTTAAGCATCTGCCTTCAGCTTAGGTCATGATCCTGGGGTCCTAAGACTGGGTTTTAGATCATGCTCTTTGCTCAGCAGGGAGTCTGCTTCTCCCTCTGCCTGCCACTACCCCTGCTTGTGTGCATTCTCTCTCTCTCTCTCTCTCTCTAACAAATACGTAAATTAAATCTTTTTAAAAAGGAAGGAAGGAAATACTTATGGGATGTCCAAGTGGTTCAGTTGGTTAAGTGTCAAACTCTTGATCTTGGGGTGTTGAGTTCAAGCCCTGTGTTGGGCTTTTGAAAGAAAGAAAAAAGAAAAAAAAAGAGACTTATATACATACATTTCCCCTGTTAGCTCCCTGAGGGTGGAGTACATGCCTGATATTTTCTGGTGATAAGGGTTTATATAACAGCAACTAAGTATCTATCATAATCTTCTATCACCAGCAAAATCATCATGGACAGTGTTTGAAATTGTTTTACATACCTTGGATTATGCTAAGTATTTTAATTCATTTCAAAACTGAATCCTCAAATTAATCAAAAACAATGTGAACACCAATAGTATTCTTTTTTTTTTTTTTTTGTATGGGACAACAGACTGTAGGAGGATTCTTTCCAAGTTAATAAGACAAACACATGAATAAATCAACCAATATTAAATACATCAAATAGGGTTATCTAAAAGGGGTGCCTGGGTGGCTCAGTCAGTTCAACATCTGCCTTTGGCTCAGGTCATGATCCTAGGTTTCTGGGATCGAGCCTGCATTGGGCTCCCGGCTCAGCGGAGAGCCTGTTTCTCCCTCTTCCTCGGCCTGCCTTTCTACCTATTTGTGTTTTTTCCTCTCTCTCTCCATCAAATAAATAAATAACATCTTAAATATATATATTTAAGATTTATATATAAAATATATATATGAAGAGAGAAAAAGAGAGAGGGAGAATATCTAATATATGGCAGGTGCTTTTCTAGCTGCTAAACAATACAGCAGAACTTGATTCCAGTGGTGGGGAGGCAAAAATGAACATTTGACACTGCTGATACTTGCTGTGGCAAGAAATAGCAGGGAAGGAGCCAACAGAGCTGTTTGTTTTCGTGAGAATTTCATGTTACAATTTTATAGAGGGTGGTTGGGGAGCAAAAAAAAAAAAAAAATGAGACGATAACTTTGAGGAAAAACGTGAAGGTTTTGACTATTCCAGACTGATAGAAAAACAGTTGCACAGTCAATAAGGCAGGGGTCGACTTGATTTATTTAAGAAGAGCAACGCGGTCACTATGACTTTGCCAGGAAGGAGCAAGGGGAAGAGTTAAGAGCTGTGAAATCAGAGATGAACCACAGGGTTCTCTTTGGTTTTGTAAGTTTTTAAGGCCTTGGGTTTTTCTTTTTGTTTTTTTTTTTTAATTTTTTATTTTTTATAAACATATATTTTTATCCCCAGGGGTACAGGTCTGTGAATCACCAGGTTTACACACTTCACAGCACTCACCAAAGCACATACCCTCCCCAATGTCCATAGTCCCACCCCCTTCTCCCAATCCCCCTCCCCCCAGCAACCCTCAGTTTGTTTTGTGAAATTAAGAGTCACTTATGGTTTGTCTCCCTCCCAACCCCATCTTGTTTCATTGATTCTTCTCGGACCCACTTAAGCCCCCATGTTGCATCACCACTTCCTCATATCAGGGAGATCATATGATACAACAGACACATGAAAAAGTGCTCCATATCACTCGGCATCAGGGAAATACAAATCAAAACCACAATGAGATATCACCTCACACCAGTCAGAATGGCTAAAATCAACAAGTCAGGAAATGACAGATGCTGGCGAGGATGCGGAGAAAGGGGAACCCTCCTACACTGTTGGTGGGAATGCAAGCTGGTGCAGCCACTCTGGAAAACAGCATGGAGGTTCCTCAAAATGTTGAAAATAGAACTGCCCTATGACCCAGCCATTGCACTATTGGGTATTTACCCTAAAGATACAAACGTAGTGATCCAAAGGGGCACGTGCACCCGAATGTTTATAGCAGCAATGTCCACAATAGCCAAACTATGGAAAGAACCTAGATGTCCATCAACAGATGAATGGATCAAGAAGATGTGGTATATATACACAATGGAATACTATGCAGCCATCAAAAGAAATGAAATCTTGCCATTTGCAACAACATGGATGGAACTAGAGCGTATCATGCTTAGCGAAATAAGTCAAGCAGAGAAAGACAACTATCATATGATCTCCCTGATATGAGGAAGTGGTGAGGCCTTGGGTTTTTACTGAGAGAAATATGGAAGCCATTGGAGGGTTTTGAGCAGATGATTGTCACAGCCAGACTTCTGTTTTTTAGAAAATCATTCTGGCTACATGTTTGAGGTAGACTTTAAGATGTAAGTGCCGAGGAAGAGGGACCAATTAGAGGACGGGTGTAATAATCCCACCTAGGGATGAGGCTAGCACAGACTAGGGACAAGGAGTTCTAATTTTCATGTAGTTAGAATGTGGGTATTCTGCTTTGAAACCTTGCCAAGGTAAAGTTCAAAGGATTTGCTGGCAAATTAGAGAGAGGTATCAACAAGGGAGGACCCGTGGATAACACCCAGTTTCTGGCCTAAGCAACTGGAAGGATGAAGTAGGGGGGGCAGGGAGGAAGACCCAAAGCTGCACTGTTAGATAAGACATGGTGAATAGTCATATGAGTCAGAAAATCCCAGTCTGGACAGAAGATCAAGGACCCTTCACTGGACGGATCACTTACATCCCTAGGACTGGATGAGCTCACCGACAGGATGAGTGTGGATAGCGGGGAGGAATCTGAGCACGGCACACTGAAACACACCCAAAGTCAGAGATAAGAAAGATCTAGAAGCATCCCCAGAGGAGCCAGAGGAAGAGAGATGGTTGTGGAGGAGGGAAACGAGCCGGGGATGTGTTTCTGGAATGAGTTCCAAAAAGGAGAAAGAGATAACGGAATCAGATGCTGAGGACAGGAAGGGCAAGATGTGCCCAGAGCAGGGACACGGGATCGTGCCCTGGTGCCATCCCTGGAGACCCACAGCCCATCCTCCATGGTCAAAGGGAAGTGTCTCAGCTCCCCCGGGCCTCGGATTCTCTCCCAATTACTAGAACTACCAAAAATGCTGAATTGGAGGAAAGATCAATCTTTCCAATGGCAGATTTTTTGTTTTCTGTTGAAGGAGTGCATCCAGTTTCAATGATTAGGCCTCTTTTTTTTTTTTTTTTTTTTTTAGATGTTTGTTTTGGTGTTTATGTGAGTGTGTACATGCGTGTGTGTGTTCATTTCCAGCCCAGAGCTTCTTTGATCCCAGGAAAGAGAATACTCGGCATTCCATCCAGATGAATACTGCGGCTAAGCCCTATGTTTGCTTTTCTCCTCCCCTGCTAGCTTAAATTCTACGGAGGCCAATTAAACTGCCTACACCAGCATCAAACACAACATACACTATCTCGACATGTAGGTGATTATAAACATCCAACTATATTTTAGCGTAAGTACTGAGCTGCGCATGGGGTGATTTCACTTTACAGGAACTGTCTTGTGAGTAGAAACACATTGTAAGTTGCAATGCACTCTGGCTCCCGGGAGGACTGCCGTTAACTCCAGGAAGACACCTGCACTGAGTTCCCTCTTCGTAATTAGTCAGGTCCCATCATTCCCGTGGTGTGTGTTTTTCCATTCTTGTCCATTTTCTGAGGCCTGATGATTAAGTTTAATGTATAACTCACGCAGGCACTAAAGTCATTATTTTTTTTAAAAAGTAAATAAAATATTTTAGCAACATCTGAACACTCCAAGCAAAGTAATTCCTGCTTGGGGAAGAAAAATGAAGCCAGAAAGTTCTTAAGAGGATGAAAATATAGAAGTTTGTATACCTCGCAGGAATACTGCCTCAGCCTACTCTAAGTAGAACAAAGGTATTAGAAAATTATGTTTTCATTGAAAAATTGCCTCTATTTAAAATGCTGGAGAGGGCTAGCATGTTAAAAAAGAAAATCATATTATTCCCAAGCTACATTTGAATCCACATTACTTTTCTCCTTTGTTATTCAGAAAAGAAGAATTTATGTGAACTTTATAGATATGCAAAAACTGGCAGGAAGAAACCCTAAAAGCAGTGAAACTACTAACCAGCAGACAGTAACAAACAGAGTGACCAAAGTAATGGCACACTCGTGGCCATAGGGACAGACCGACTTGCTTCTTTCCACAGCTTTCTGTAAGTGAAAATGAAATGATCTGATAAATAAGTAAGAGGTGGTGTGCTGATGGGGTGTTATTGGGTGCTAATGTGTGCTGGGAAGAGAGCCGCATGCAACTCCAGGTTTTCAACTCCACTTCCAGGCTATAGAGCGCATTCAAACACAGTTTCTTGAAGAATCCCCATCCATTCTTGATTCAATCATTTTCTCAATCATCCTTGCCCAACGCTAAGTCCCAGAACTTCTGTGTGGTTTACCTCCAACGGAGGGATTCCCATGGAGACAATTTCAGAACAGACAGAACAGTAGGTTGATGCCAGAGGAGGGAGACATTTTATCCCCTTCTGCTATTTTCCTGCACACTCCATGTGGACACCTGCAAGGTTGTGTGAACACAACGTGCACAGAAGATCAAGTTTGCCAGTTCTTCTCTCAGATGTCACCTCTTTCTTGATCCCTTCCAATCTAAGTCATTTCCCCATTATCTTTTCAGTTCTTTCTTAAGATCCTTTATAGCATTATCACAAATTACTATTTTTCTATAAGATTCCTTAGTGAATTTATTTCATGAATATCTCCCGTATTAGAGACAACAACCATGAGGGTAAAGAGCCCATTAGATTTGGTCACCACTATACACTCTGTGCAAAGCAAGGCATCTAGCACACACATTCAATTAATTGGATGCTCCTAAAGATTATCAATAACAAATAAAACTGAATTCCTTTCTTGACATCACCCTTTGTTAGAAAAATTTCAGTGTTTTTATGTCTTATGCCTCCAAATGATACATTTCCTGTTTGGCTTTTATCCCAGAAAACTTGCATTGGCCTAGTTTTTTTTTCCCAGTATCCAAATTTCCAATGCCTCCTGAATTTAGATGTGTAACATTTGTTTCTTATATTTCTTATATCCTATTATCATCCCAGGTATAAAGTCACTTAAATGCTTGAGAAAGAAAAATGGAAGGCAGAGGCTACTTCTGTTGAAACCACCCATAACTGACCCTCGAAACTTCTTGCCACTAAACCTGAGCACTGAGCAGAGGTCTTAGCTGATACCACATCGGTAGCTCATAGACCTCTGCCAGTCTCTCATCCTGCCCCGCAGCATCAAGACCCAGCGTTGTTTTGCATCAGCATCCAACATCACCTTGGCCATCCGAGGTTGCTTTGCAAGATTCCCACTTTTACCACACATGCTCCTTTACTTTCTTTGGATCCTTGTCACCTCATTTTCAAATTACTTTCATCCGCATATCTCATCTCAAAATTTATGCATGCCAAACTTTAAAATTCATGTGACTGAAGAGAAGGTATACAGAGATAAACGTACGTATATTTGAGCTCTATTAGTGGGGAAATTGAATTTTCTAACACGTGGGTTAACAACCTGCGGGCTCATTCAATGGTCCTTCAAAACCAACAGTTCTTTCTTGTTTCTTATTTGAACTGTTTAATCTATCATCATACCAACAGTGGGATACCTCCCAGGTGCAGGTACCACAGTAGACACCCTAGAGTTGATCCACCAACAGACACTGAGTGGGTTTCATGATACCACATCATCCTGGTTTTCCTTCCTTGTAGTTGTTGCTGTCCATCTATTTTAGTTGACTTCTGAATATTTAGTAGTTTGGCAATTGGGCTGAGTTTCTCTTCTCTATTCTTCTCTTGGCATAGATACTTTGCATTCAGACCCATGGCTTTAAGTAAAGCAGACTGGCCCCCCACAATTATATCTCCAACTGTTACATGCAGACTTTCATGTCTGGCTTCTTCAAATGTTTTTTCCACCTGAATATCCAATAGACAGCTCAAAATTATCATGAACAAAATTGTCCTTTCCCTAGTATTTGCCCCACCCCAAGGTTCAACCAATCACCCAGTTGTTCAAACCAAAAAACTCCAGTCTTTCTTTGATTCTTCTTTTTTCATATAGAAGTATTACTAAGTTTTATTGCTTTTATTTCAAACACTATCTTGAATCTGTCCACCTTCTCTAACTTACAACCAACCACTGTCCTATACTAGGCCAGTGCCTCACCTGTACTATTGTAGGGTCCATTCAGCCAGGTCCCTGTTTTTCCTGTTGACTCCATGATCGAGTCTTCAGATAAGTAGCTAGGGGGATAATAATTAAAAAGAATAATCATGGTGCACCTGGGTGGCTCAGGCAGTTAAGTGTCTGCCTTTGGCTCAGGTCGTGATCTTGGGATTCTGGGATGGACCCCTGTCTCAGGTCGCCGGCTCCATGGGAAGTCTGCTTCTCCCTCTCCCTCTGCCCCTCCCCCTCCTCATTCCCTCTCTCTCTTTCTCTCTCTGTCTCTCAAAAAGTAAATAGAACCTTAAAAGAGAGAACGAGAGTAATCATGTTATTCCCTTGATCATGACCCTTCAGTTGCTCTCTGTTGTTTTTTAAAATTAGATCAAAACACCTCACTGTGGCTTACCAAGGCCCTGAGATCCTTACCAAGGCCCTGAGGCCCCTCTAAGCCTCCCCTTCCAGTACCCACCCCCTCTCTACCTCATCCCAATAGCACCCCTCCAGGTTCTTGAGTATATCAAGGTCTCTTCTCCCCTCAGGGCAGATGAGAAAGGTAAACAGTTTGGCCTCAAAGATTAAAACACACTTAAACTTGGTGTCAAACTTGAAGCTTATTTCCTTGTCTTGTGTGTAATAAGTCATCGCTTCCATTTGTTTCTGACACAACTGCTTCCTCAAAGTCAAAACCAGGGTTTTCTTGTTCCTTATTACCCCTTGGCACCTCAAAAAGCTTGGTAGGTGAATGGACAAATGAATAAATGAAGGAATCAATACCAAATGCATAAGCACCCGTCCATCGGGATTTTCCCTACATTAGGACAAAAGGTGAGCAACCATTTGTTCTCCTTCTCCCAAACACCATCTCACTTAGTTAGGTAGTACTGAGTAAGAATCACTAGATCTGAGCTCTGCTGATCTAGCTACTAAACCTTAAACAGAAAGTTCCTCTCTCGAAGCCTTGAATCCTTAATTGTGAAATGAAGGATTTGGAATAGATTGGTGGTTTTCCAACTTTCTAAATGAAACAAAAATTTTGACACAAAATTGTATAATGAGCTGTAATATGCGAATCATTTAAAAATGATGCTGCCTTGGTTGAAAGGGCTGGTTCTTGGAGTCCAGCCAATCAGTAAACTCCTCCATCTCTGCCTTTGGGGAGCCCAGAGGCACCTCCATAGATGCTCTGAAAGCCCAGTTCAAAAGCCACTGGACTCAAAGTCTCTAAGGCCCCTGGTAGATTTAACATTTCATGAGTCCAACTCTGAAATAAACAACAGATGTTGCCAACTAAAGCCGAATGAAATGTATTCATGCACTCCTTTAAAAATTAAATGCAAGACTTTTCTCCCCCTTAAAAATCAAGCAAAATTCATTGCTTGGAATCCTGACAGAGTATACAAAGAGCCTTTTAAATGCTAAAGAACATTCATAAATGACTTTGTCACAAAGTGTTATAAGATTTTGCAAAATTGAGCTTATGTAGGTTTTTGCTGACTTGAAGTGTTATTGATTAGAAAATACCTTCCACCCTCGGGGCCATGCGTGCCTCAGAAGGTTTCAGATCCAGGAACTTAAGTCGGCTCACCTATGTACTGGAAAGGTCAACCCGCCATGGAAACCCATTAAAACACACGCGCACATTCACTCAGCTTGGAGGTTGAGAGTGGCAGATCCAATCTCACCCAGAGCCACATTGCAGCCTCCAGGAGGCTGATGTAATTCTCCTGTGATTCTGTGGTTTAAATGGAATTGATTATTTTAAAATATTAGATATGGCATAGCTTGCTTTTTCACATTGAATTAAGCTCTCCTGTACATGGAGCTACAAACTAAGTAGACAAATACACAGAGCTGTACACAGTGCCTCCCTCTCATACATATGTATGTGCACACACCTGCACATGGGCACAGACACACAAAGAGGAGATAATATTAATAGCTTATGTATGTGTGAGGCTTTACATTTATACAGTCCCTTAATATATAGAGTTCATTCAGTCTCCCTAAGAATTCTGTAAGCTAGGTGTTGAAGAGCTTCTATGTATGAAAAAAATGCACTAAATGTTTTTCATAAACTTATCTTGTAATTGTTCTCATATTTCAGATGAAAAGATGGAGGCTCTGAAAATCCCAGTGGCTCATTCATCATCACAATGTCGAAAGGGTGGATTTGCAAATACAAACCAGGAAGATAGGCTTTGAAGACAAGGACATTCCTCCATCACACAGGTTCAACGAATCCCAAAACAGAATAAGAGTTTCTTCTGTATGAACGTTTGCTCTGTGAGAGCAGATTTTTGGTAGAACAATAGCTCTCACTTGCTTTTTTTTAATGCTAGAGCTATGTTTTTACAAGTCCGTTGACATCCACGCTACAGGATCTCTCCAGGTGTTGGATGGCACCATTTATGACAAACCAGATCAAGTCAGCTGCCAACAGGGTCACCAAAGGTTTGATGTATTGACCTTGACCTCATTCTTCCTGGTGCTAATCCAGAATGAGCTGCTTCTGATCAGAGGAATAACACGGGGGCAATGTTTGCATCCTCCTCCAAACTCCCACCTTCCCAATAGAACAGTAGCCTCTATCCCTTGCTTTCTACTTCCTCTTGTGCAGTTGATATTATATTTTCCCTTCAATGTGATAAGATATATGATCTTCCTTGTCTCTTCAACTTACATCTGGCAAGATTAGCTGACTGGTCTTGTAGGAACAAGAGAGATGTGATGATTAGCTTTCGTGGTTTAGGAACTTTGTACTTCTGGGTCTCATTAATAGGACATCAGCCAAGAAATTTCATTCACATATAGCTTAAGCCCGTTGTACAAAATCTCAAGAGCCTGCCACAGCCTGGAAGTCATAAAAACGATCCTGGATTAAGCTGTTCTGTGAGGAAGGAATGAGAATCACCCAAGATAAACTACCAGTCCTGTAACTAAATGGTACAAGGCTTCTAGGGAGGGAGGAAGATAAACGATTTCCTCGATTCCAAATCTCTCACTCTTGTAGGAAACCTATTCTCCAACTCTGAGGCCATGTTATTGGAGGAGCACCATCTGCCACTGGCTCAGTTCTAATGAAGAAAGAGTTCGATATAGTGGTGATGGATCCTCTCTGTGGTCCCATTCATCCTGGGGGAAAGTGTTCTGACCACTTCCTGCAGCAGCGTGATTCCCGCCTACAGCTATTGTTCTCTATGGAAGGTGATTTTTCCTGGGAAGTAGGACAAGGGAGGGAATCCAAAGGCTTGGTACCAGCCCTTCTTGTTGGCCTCCAAACTACCATGTAGCTTTTGAGACAGCTGACTTAAACTCTGGAGCTCAGTTCATTCAGAAAGTGGAGTTAAGGCAAGTCATCCACAGTTCTTCATACAAGATTCAGTGTGCACTGGCTATGAATGTCTGCACTTTCTTAGAGAATATAATCTCCTTTAGAGAGATGTCTTCTTGAGTTTTATTCTCTTTGCTGAAGGAGAAGAATTGACACGCTAATGACATCTTTTGTGTTATTGCTATTCTTTCGTTTTAATTTCTTTTTTTAAATTAACATATAGTGTATTATTTGCGTCAGGGGTATAAATCTGTGAACCATCAGTCTTACACAATTCACAACACTCACCATTGCACATAACCTCCCCAATGTCCATAACCCAGCCACCCTATTCCTCCCCACCCCACCCCCAGCACTATTGACTTGTAAAGTGAATTTGAACCCTACATCCACCAACCAGGCAAGGACTCCTAGCTATGCTGGATACCAACTGGGACATTCTTTCTAGATGAATCTAACACCTTGTACAAATGTGAACTAGCAGTATACACATTGCAGCTCTCCCCTCCATAGTAACCTTAACACCTGACATTTCTCAATCTAACTCATTTATGATCTCACCTAATTTCCAGTCATCACTTACATAAAGATCAACAAAATTCCTCTAGTAGGAAAAGGTGTAAAGAGAGAAGGAGAGGGGAAATGGAAACCAAGGAGAACAAGATTAAAGGGACCATGATAACAGCAAAAACATCTCTAAGAAAGAAAATTATGATTCTTCTTTCTGCATTGGCCTGGAAACAAGCATACTTCCTCATGATAATGATGAGTGTATTTTCCATATCAAAACTTTTGGCACAAATAGTCTCACCAGGAACTTTTATGCCACTTCTGAGGGTGAAATATGGTATTGGAGATATAGTTTGAGTCCTGAAATATGAGTGTCTCGAATACATCAATAGATTTGAAGCCAAGAGCACAGAAGATTTAAACATGGCGCTGTCTAGAAAATCCAAAGATATATGCTCACTGCAGTCATACTCTCAGCATAAAAGTAGGATTTTATATCAATGTAGTACTGGGGAGAACTGACTGATAAACTTTGAGTACTCAATCTCTCCAGGGGTCAGTTTCCATGACTGAAATTGGAGGGGATGTATTAGATAATCTCCAAGGTTCTTTCCTGAGCTAATATTCTATAATTCTAAAATTTATTCTCTATGCGATAATGGTCTTCCATTAAAAGCATAGTGTGTATGCATGCACACACAGACTCACATAAACACAGTCAATCACACACTCACAAGTGTAGCATTGGCTTCTAATATGGCAAATACATACTGCTCTTTTCTACTGGCTTCTACTGGCTTCTAATATGGCAAATACATACTGCTCTTTTTCTTCATATGTTGGTATTTCAATCAGAAATATATCTCCAGGTCTTTTCCTGGTGAAGTAAGAAGATGATGCCTAAATATGCAATAAGAAACAAGAATGCACACTTAGCCCTCTGGGCTTTGGGTCATCACAATTCTCCAGCTTATGGGTTAGTGTGTAACTCCATGATGAAATGACAGCAGCCAGTCTCAGATCTCCCAGTTTCCAGGTTAGTCAATGTCTGATTTCACTACCCTCTTATCACAACAATAGAAAGATTAATGGCTTCACGTACTCGGACCATTAAAATAATATCCAACAGCCAAGTTGTTCTTCTCAAGTTCCTTAACTTCTCTAGCCTCAGTTTCTCTAAGTGTAAATGGGTATAATAATAGTATCTATCTCAAAAGACTATGAGGAACAAATAAAATAATGAATATAATACACTGGACATGATACTCTTTGTTTTCCAAAGCTATTAGAACAAGCCTAAAATTCCAAAAGGAACCTTTGTCTTTAAGAGCTATTGTTATTTGCATCAATTTATCCAGACAATCAGCTACTGACTTCCTATCTTTGAATGCCCTTGTTCTGCAGTTCAGTGCTATCCCACCAGTGACTGCAGAAACCAGCTGCAAGAGAAAAAGACAGAGACCTCATGTGTTGGAACCCAGGCTGAAAATGACAAATTATTCCAGACATCATAGGATTCTCATAGCTAGGAGTGATTTTTGTTTTTGCTAAGTGAACCAGTAATTCCTCTTCTTATAAACATAATAAACTTAACAGAGATGTAGACAGGGACATTTAATGTCATTTATTTTTAATAGTAAAAACCAGGATGCGGAAAGATTTCTAAGAATGTGATCTCAATTATATGTGCCAACTTTGTTAGGTTATGATGTGCAGTTATTTGGTTGAACACTGGTTAAGATGTTGTTGGGAATGTATTTCTTAGATGTGATTAATTTTTAAATCTGTAGACTTTAAGCCAAGCAGATTACCATATCATACCATAACATAATAGGAATGGGTCACATTCAATTGACTGAAGGTCTTAAGGACAAAAAGCCAGTTTTCTGAAGAAGAAGTAATTTTGTCTCAAGCCTGCAACACAGAAATCCTACAGATTTCAGAATCAAGACAACACTATCTACTCTTCCTTGAACTTCCAGCCTGCTGGCCTGCTCCTACAGATTTTGGACTTGCCACCCCCCACTATCATGAGTCAATTCCTTAAAGAAAACCCTCTGTCTCTCTCTCTCTCTCTCTCTCTTTCAATCATTCCCCATCCCATCTCTCAAAATGTGTAGAGGGATGGATGGATGGATGGATGGATGGATGGATGGATAAATAGATTGATAGATCGTCTATCCATCTATCCTATTGGTTCTGTTTCTATGCAGAAGCCTTACTAATAGAAAGAATGATCACTACTATAAGGTTAAGACACATGAAATTGTTGTCTTTGTAGCTCAAAAAAAAATTGAATATTGGCAATTTCATATAGTTTGACCAATACACAAACATATACATATAAATTCTAAAATGAAAAAAAAAATCAAGTAGTTGATCCTTCTGTGAGATTATAAGTGGTTTTATTTTATTCATAGTTTTTAGTCTTTTAATCATTTAAAATTAATTCATAGTATTTTAAAATCAGGAAAGGAAGGTATTTAAACATTAGTCCACCCAAAGTCTCTTCTTCAGCGGTGCCATAAGGCTCAAAATAAGGTAAGCCATCATAAATCATTGAAGGTTTCCTTTTAAACATAACTACTGTATGGTAGCCATTTTATTTATTAACACCTTAGCAAAACCTTTAACTTTCAGGAATGTGAGAGTATATGACACATAATTAAATATTGATGAGTGAGGAAATGGTGAAATAATATCCTGAGCAAAATGTCTTGCCTTGGGGAAAGTTATGTTAGGAACGGTATACAGTAGAATGTTCAAGACAGGGACATAGGGCCCAGGGGGAATTCTCAGGAGGCTGTTTAGAGAATAGGAGGGGGAAAGAAGATCAGCTCCTGGAAGGAAGGTAAGGCTTTGAAATCACATCTGTTACATGTTGCTTTGAACCAGCCATGCTTTTGGGGCAAATGGAGTGTGGTCCTGGTGAGCAGTTCTCAGGAAGCAAAAGCAACAGACACTGGCTTCACTCAAACTTGTTTGGTTTGGTTTGGTTTCATTTTCTAAACAGAACAATCCCCAAAACCAATGTGTGGGAAAGACACATATTACTTTCAACAGAGCTCTGGAAAGTGAATACTTATGGCTATGTTTGAAAGGCATTAGTGTCATGTCAATAATAGGAAACATTTGCCTAGAGTTCAAGAACGCCATAATTTCTCTAGGAGGACAAAACTATTTGGGGATTTTTCTTCTGAACAGAAAGTCTGTCCAAAGCAATGGCTGTCTGTTGTTTATGATAAGAACTCTGATTCTGGGAGATTATGGAAAATGATATGATTGGGCTGGAGGCATCCTGTGTCAGGACTGCACAACTCCTGTTAACATCCGATCAGTGTCTCTACCCAGCCCCCTTTCCAGCGCGTGAAACCATCTAGTGAAGAGCACTCCTAAACTTGCCCTACCTGGTGTGGACCGACCACACCCACAGCCCACCTTGGACTTGGCCATGGAACTTACTTCCACCAATGGGACAGTAACAAACTTGACCAAGCAGACGCACACATTCTCTCTCACGTGACCCTGGGATCATGACCAGAGCCAAAATCAAGAGTTGGCCCTTTAATGGACCAAGCCACACAGGTGCCCCCAGAGACTCCATTTTAAGGCAACAAAAAAGGGAGACTTAGCCTGACCTGGCATCTTACTGGCAACAAAACAGAAACTGAGTAATCAGAACCAGTGGAATGTCAGAGCCTGGCCAAGAATGAAAAATGGAAGGATTTGATGCCAAGAACCGTGAGTATTAAAGTCAGGTGAACTTTCTTTCCTTGGCCTTTGTAGGTCTGAAGCCAGAGGAAAAATTATAGACACTGTGTTTCTTGTCCTGGGCTTGAAAGAGTACATCGGTATGCCGGTTCAGTATTACTGGGACGACTTTTTACATTAAATAAAAATATTGATTTTAAATGTTGATCCAATTTTTTTAAGCAAAATATTCTACAGAGGAATTAAAACATTTTCCAAATTGTATGTGATATGAATTAGTAGTCCTTATACTGGTACTCTCTGAAGAGAGCTAAACTAATTATTCAGAGAATCCAGACTCTTGAAAACCTCTAATCAATGGCGGGGGGGTGGGGGAAGCTCTGTTTTGGCCTAAATTATTCCAGTTGACTATCTAAATTGATCAAATTCATGAATCAGCACTCAACTTTATAACTCATTCCCCTGTTTATGTACAAAAGCCTCCTACTGGTTACTCTAATTGCAGGCAATAAGCTCCAAAAACCAACTGTAGAGCCATGCAGTCAGATCTTCCTAATTTAATACGTGCAAGCCTTCCAAAACTGGAGCAAATTTAAATCGGAAGTTAAAGCATAGCTCCCAGCCGGACTCAATTGCTAGAGCAGTGGGTATGCGCATGTGCGGGCACCCAGGCTTTCCTGCAATTTATTACCTGAGGTACATACAGTGTACCTTACAGAAGAATTCCCTGAAAACTATACATCGGATTCCTAATTAGCTTTCCTTAAAAACTGGGCAGTAGATTAATCTAATTACATTGCATACATTAGAATTTTAGTTTTCATTTGCTTCTGTTTGTTTTACTCCAAAGTCTCAAACACATTTGTCAGCTTTATCTGCTGAGGGCAGGTAGCGCTCGAGGCAATCACTCAACCTGAGAACTAAGAGAAGCCAAGTCGAAGCTTACTAACGTGGATGAGAGTAACAAAACCGGAGAAAGTGCCCTCCGTTCACAAGAAGGGATTTGAAATTCCTTAGCATTCTTGAGGTCAATATTTTTCCTATGAAAGTATAGGAAGACTCACGGAAAATCTAACATGTCATGTTCTAAAACGGACAGCAGAGATTGCAAAGAATCATGTCTTCCTCAGTTGAAGTTCCTGTAAAAGACTACTTTTCCTTACCCTTCATGTAAGCAGACTGATTGTATGGTGGCCACATTTCAGAAAATATCAGAGGAGCCGTGTAAATTCAACTGTTAATTAAACATACTTCTTTGGTGACTCAACACTCACATTAAAGACAGGTGGAATTAGGCTCTTCCATGGCTAGAGTCTCACTTCCAATCTGCCTTGCCCATTAAGAAGTCATGCTTTTGATAAATTCCTGTGCTGCAGATGATCTTGACTCACTTTGTTGCCCCTATGTCCAAAGTCATGCCCTGGCCGCTTCCTCCAGCTTGGACCTTCTCCATTTTTGTATGCTGGGATGCCCACCTGGAAATGGACTGAAAGAACCACAACCTCTCACGTGCTATGCTTGGGCTTTTTTCTTTTCCCTTCCCCTTTACTAACCCCTGTTTCACCACCAGCATAGCATGATGTCTATATCATTTGGGGCTGTTCTAACTCTTCACAGCCACCAAAGCCATCAGTGTCTGGAACCTTAAACAAGATGTAGGCTGAAACAACTCCACACCGCCAAAATGTTTACAACCATGAAGTCAAGTTCAAGTAAGGTGAAGGAAAGCAAAAAAGACATCCCCAAATGATGGCAGGCTACCCAGAACACTCAGATGTTTCTCATGGAAGAGGGTGTAGCAATACACCCCCTTTTTCTTAGAAACCATGGCACATGATACAATCTCTGGATGAATCCAGACACCCTACAATGGTCCTTTTTTTAAAATATTTTATTAATTGAGATCACAAGTAGGCAGAGAGGCAGGCAGAGAGAGAGGGAGAAGCAGGCTTCCTGTTGAGCAGAGAGCCTGATGCAGAGCAGAGACCTGAGATCATGACCTGGGTTGAAGGAAGAGGCTTAACCCACTGAGCCACCCAGGTGCCCCCCCTACACCAGTCCTTAAACCAGTCACACCCCAGAATGACTATTCATCCCTCCAGCTCCCTGGAGGCATCCACCATTACAGCCCAGCATCCTGCACAAACAGCACACAGTAGGACCTCCATAAACATTTGTTTACTTAGTCCTTTCCTGTAGAAGACCCATCATCAGCTGACATTTTCATGATTTTTCAGTTTGATAGTTTTTTTTTTTTTTGGTGAGTTGTTTGGAAATAAAGTGTATTAATTTATTTTTCTTATTAGAAAGGTATTATGGATTCATGACAATACATTTGTAAAGTATACATATTTAAAGGTACATCCCCGTGTTTTACTCACTTTTTCACTAATGATCATCACCATCTTGCTACGTCATTGGATATTCTTCGACAACATGGTTTCTAGCTGCGTAGTATTCCATGATATGAAATATTGCAATTATTTTATTTAATGATCATTAGTTAGCAAGTAGAAGAGTATATGGCTTAGAATAGTTGGCTTACGATGTATTTTTTGAATGAATAAATTAATTAAATAGACATTTAGTTTTTCTCCATTTTTCTTTCTTAAAAATAACACTGCCATGAACATGTTTGTGGTTAAACCCTTGGGCACATTTGTAATTCATCCACTGGATGAATTTTAAAGTTAAAATGATGGTCAAAGAGTAAAAATTTGCTGGATTTTAATCCCATCATTCTAAAATTCTCTAGAGATGACTGAGGCCCTACACACAGAAACAATTTGCACTATTCAAAGGGGACAACTGTTTGCATCCTTAAGTTTCGTTTATGACTGAAAAAAAAAATCTAGCTTTCTTTCTTCTTGATCCACAAGAAGAATGTAGACCTGAGTGATTAAGGCATATTAGTTACAAGGACAGGGATCTATTCATCATGAAATAAAATGGGTCAGGAAAAATATCCTTCAGTCTGATTCACCAGGGACCAAATAGGAGTAATTACAGGCTGTGCAGTACTGTCCAGCCACATAAATGACTAAACTGGATGCTGATGAATGTTTTGTGTCCCTCCAATTCGGCCATATGGCCATCGCTTCGTTTTAGCACCTGCCACAAAAGATTGGCTCCAATGGAATGTCAGTGTCATCTTATGATCCACAGGTTGCCAGGGACTGGAAAACATCACCTTCTTCATCTGCCTGCCTGCAGATGGAACTACATTTAAATTTGCTGAGCAGGACGGATCCTGCTATAAAAAGGCTTTCCTGTAAGGAATTGGAAGGCAATATGCAAATCAGGTAACTTAAATGCCCTAAATATTATTGAGGCATATTTGCAAACACAAAATTTAATTGCAAGTTTTTCCTTTCGTGTGGTACTCACATAATTCAAAAATAAAATCCTAAACACCTGGAAATGCCATTAGCAAAGTGTCTCACAATACCACTGAAAATCCCTGTTACCAACGAACTCAAGTTCAAGTGCATTTCCTGTATTTCTAAGGACTCTTTCAGTGACTATTAGAGCTGTTCCTTAAGACCATTGTTTTCTAAACGTCAACGTGACCGTAAGATTATCCACTTCAACTAGACACGGTTTGTAAAAGGGGTTCTTTAACACACATGCAAAGTGTTCATTTTCAACTTATGTGATGGAGACTGTGCATTTAGGCCCAAGGTATCAAGAACCAGAGGTAACAACACATTTTCATTCCTTCCCCACTTTTATCATGCTGCTGGTTATTTTTTTTTTCACTATACAATGACTTGTTGACCCAGAATTTTATTTTTTTGAGTACAGAAAATCTTAACAACAAAAATAATGACTCTAAAATTACCAGATGTAATCATGGGAACTATTTGATCTTATCACGCGAGAGACACATCAAAGGGTGGCAGCCCAGGCTTCACAGTGTAGAGGCTTCTGGGAACAATTATTTCTGTTGTTTAAAAGGGGATGAGGGAGCAGAGACTGAAAGAATTATCTGTTTCTCTTTCATTTAGATATCATTCATAATTAGGTGTATATATAGATAGTTTTAAATGTGCAAAACTTTATTTCTACTCAGCATCCTATAATTTAATTAATAAATCAGTTATAATAAATACAGTCTGATCACTAAAATATCCATGGCTCCAATAAAAATAACAGGGTGTTACTGAAATGGTACAAGATGGTAATTATAGCCTGCACATTCCATCTAGGGAAGAGCCACATTGTCAATGGAAATGTGACCTTTAATTCTTAAATCCTTGAAAATGCCCTCTTTTGACCTATAAATGTGTCTTCAGACAACCCAGCTCAGGAGACAAGATGCAATAAAAGGCAAACAAGATTAAAACTAGTTTCCAGATTGTTTTTCTATAAACTCAGAGAGGTCAGCCCCATTTTACCCGGGAGGAAACTGAACACAAAGCACCCAAATAGAGTGCCCAACGTGGTAGAGAAGAATTTAAACCTGGAATGTTGGCTTCCTAGTCACTGGGCAATAATATTAAAATCTGATTTGTAATATTTGATTAATAATTTTCCATTAGCCAATTGCTAAGAGTGATTTCACTCTTACTAATGTTACAGAGATTAAAACTGCCATCGTGACCTTGGGCAAGACATCTCAGTTCCCTGAGCTTACATAACCTTATTTTTATTTTTTATTTTTATTTATTTTTTTTTTTAAATAAAATAACCTTATTTTTAAATGGAGCTTTTAGACATCTCTGTGTCAGGTCTACCAGATGATCCCAGAGATATTTTCCAGGCCTGGGGCTCTTCGATTTTTGTAATATGATTGATCAATTATTTGAATACTCATTTTACGCAGCTGTATCATTGACTGTCTACATATTATTATTTCCATTTTCCCAAAATGTTAGGCCATGGTTTCAAATGACATAAAGTTTCAAAATTTACCATGACCTACTGTCAAACAAAGTATTAATATACCATATTATGAAGATGCCAGATTAAGCCAATATAATGAATTTGAGCCACTACAAAAGGAATAACTACATTTAGATAACCGAAAATACACCTCAGTGATTATAGATTCTGCCAGCAAGTGATCTGCTTCAAAAAGAAATCATGGAATTTATAAAACATGACAAACTCTCCTTAAAATAAGATAGAAAGATTTATTTTCCCAGAATGTTCTTGTGAAATGTTTTCTAATGAAGGGAATCATTGTATTCATCTGTTTTAAATGAATTTTTTCTCCCACTAACGTAGGTGAAACCAAAGACAAAATAGATATTTGTTTTTCAGAGCTGGAGCCCATGTCCTCAGTGCCTGCTCCAAGGGGTGGAAAAGCCGGGAGAAGTTAGGTCCACTGTTTATTGCATTCTCAAATACCCCACAGCACATAACTGACCACGTCTAGCAACAGAATCCTGGAACATTTTCCTCTTTCTCAATAAATGCAATTACTATCAATAATATTTTTCCTAGTTGCTTTTTAAGAATAGGTAACTCTTGTATGTACACTATCATTCCTCCCCCACCCCCTACAAAAAGACATTTCATGATTCATGGGTTGAAAATATGCAGTTTTGACACTAACAAAATGTTTCACATTCCGAACAAACTTGTGAGTCAACTGAAGAGCTTAAGTTGTGGTAACATGGAATGGCCTTCCAGATCTTTCGGTGACGGCTTTCCTTTCACCCTGTATTGAGAAGGAATGTCATTTCATTGCTGCTTTTCCCTGCCTTCCATTTCCCCTCTGATTCTGTGGAACTGGCCCGCAGGACAGGAAGCAAAGGGTCAGGAAAGAGGGAGATTAATCCTGCAGTCTCTCCCACATTAAGAACTTTGTGAATCCACTATAGATAAGAGACTAAGCGTTCAGGCTGCAGACCAGACTGACCTTGAGTCCTTGAGTCCTGGCTTTCTACTGTACCCTTTCTTTCCTGACTGTGTGATCTTATGCAAGATTTATAACCTCTCTAAACCTCAGGTCCCTTACTGGTTACAAAAAAAAAAAAAAGGAAAAAGAAAAGAAAAAGTAATTATAAAGCCCTCATATGTTTGATGAAGGGATAAATTAAGATAGCTTATGTCAATGCTACCACAGTGTTGTGATAAAGTTGCATAGGATTATAGACTGTCGTGAGTGCTCCGGGTCACAGTGCATTTTATGCCTTTTGAGTCCACAACAGTGACTTAGATTAAGAAGGTTTGTCTGGAGGGACCATTGTTCTCAGTCAAGAATTAATGTTGAAAGCCTGCCTCGTATTAGCAAGAATATCCTATCTGCATCAATTTTTTAGACTGCAATAATAGCCAAGTACCACAAGTGAGTGGCTCAAAGCAAATTTATTCTCTCACAGTTGTGGAGGCTAGAAGTCTAAAACCAAGGTGGCAGATAGGCTTTGCTCCCCTGAGAGCCCGGGTAGAATCCTTCCCTGTGTCTGCAGCTCCCAGTGTGGCCAGAAACCCTTGGCATCGCTTGGCTTGTCGCAGCCTCCTTCCGACCTCTGGCTCCACCCCATGACCTTCTCTGTATGTCTCTGCTTTGGGGTTTTCTCCTCTTCTCATAAAGACACCTGTCAGATTGAGTCAGGGGCCAGTGTGCTCCAGCATTAAGATCTCCTCTTAACTAATTAGATCTATGACAACCCTATTTCCAACTAAAGTCACATTCTGAAAAGTGGAGATTAGGTCTTCCATATTTCTTTTTGGAGGACACAATTCAACCCGTAACAGTATCTCCAGTTGGATCCTTGCAATGGTTTCTTTCAAAGGCCTTCCTGCTCTAGGCCCTGCCCATCGCCCCACCACAGAGAGGCACTGACACTGTAGTCTAAACAGAGCGAAATCTGGGTTAACAGTGTGGATTATAACAAGGGTTGTGAATTTATTTGTATGTACTCCTGATAAGCAACTGAATTTAACCAAGCTGTATTGAGCATTTTAGGATCTCCTCTGGACCATGCGCACGATTCCGGCATCTGTCATCATGTTTTGATGGGTTCCTTTGACAAAGAGTTCTCACTCTAATTTCAAGCAGATAAGATAACAAGCCCCAACCAGAACTTATACTGTGGACATCTACCTTTTGGGGGCCAGATACTATCATAATAAGACCTTTTACCAATTCTTCTATTTGAGAATACTTGATAAATCTTTTGTTATTTTCATAAACTTAAAATTCATGAGGAGAACCAATTACCAGTCAACTGAATTGATGCTCGGGCACTGAAATGTTGGAACTACTTACTTAAAATGTTTTAACATCATCTCAGAAAAAGTTTCAAAAGGAAATTCTTCAGTAGTACTCCCAATCCTACAAAATGTTACTTTTTTTTTAAGATTTTATTTATTTATTTGACAGAGATCTCAAGTAGGTGGAGAGGCAGGCAGAGAGAGAGAGACAGAGAGAGGAGGAAGCAGGCTCCGTATTAAACTGGGAGCTCAATGAGGGGCTCAATCCCAGGACCCTGGGATCATGACCTGAGCTGAAGGCAAAGACTTTAACCCACTGAGCCACCCAGGCGCCCCACAAAATGTTACTTTTATAAGAAACAACCTGAGTGCCTCGGTGGCTCAGTGGGTTAAGCCGCTGCCTTCAGCTCAGGTCATGATCTCAGGGTCCTGGGATCGAGTCCCACATTGGGCTCTCTGCTCAGCAGGGAGCCTGCTTCCTCCTCTCTCTCTGCCTGCCTCTCTGCCTACTTGTGATCTCTCTCTGTCAAATAAAAAAAAAAAAAAAAAACTAAGAAAAACCATGCCTATGACACCACATTAACTTTATACCAGAAAGCTTAAAGTGACAGCTTCTAAAACAAATGTTTTATTATGTAACCAGGAACTTTTGTTCAACGAATCCATCCAGCCTAAAATCCCCAGGGCAATTTAGTTCAGACATACAGATCCAAGTCCAGCCTGCTAAGGACTATGAACTTTCTGGTCACAGATTCAAGGATGAAAGTGTTCAGATTCTGCAAGAGAAAAAGTTAACCAGGTGAAAAAAAAAAAAAAAATGCAACTTAAAGTCCAGGGAAAGGAAGGTCACAAGTTGTTAGAGTTCCAGGTGATTTCGGTAGTGACATATCAGGGAAGTTCAAGAATTGCTTCATGTTCTGTGAGTTCAAAGTTCTCATCATTGTCAAATTACACCTAAATGCCCACAAAACAGAGAGTTAAATGCCTTTTGAATTATTTTCTCACAAAGATCATTAGTAAAGTAATTATAGAAACCACAATGAAGATTTTCATTATAAGAGGCTCAACTAGACATATCCATGTTGGGATGGTCAATGTCATGTCTGCAAAAACGTTCTCTCACTATCCCAAAACCTTCTCGGTCACATCAGCAAACTACCACTGAAAATATATAATGTTTTAGGTGCTTAGTATGGGCTAGACAGTATTCTAGGGCTTTATAAGCAGTCATCACTTAATTCTTCCAATAACTTAATAAGGTGCGTACTGTGATAATCTTCATTTTACAGATGAGTAAACTCAGCTGCCTGAACATTCTGAGCTCCAGAGTCTGTGGACCCTTAAATGCTATAGTATCTTGACCCTAAGTACCATTTGTCACAGTACTTATACTTTGACTATTATCTAATAGACATCTCACCTTTAAAATACATGGGAAACAAAATGTCTTATTTCTCCCAACACTTATTTCTCCTGTAATTTTTCTCATCTCTATATGCGGTTTATCAATTCTTTTGGTTACCCAGGCTGGAAACTTGAGAGTGGCCCTTGAATCCTCTCTTTTCTTCACACTAGGCTTCCCATCTACCAGCTTCTCCCTTCTAGATATTTCTAGAATCAAGCCACTTACCGTCATGCCCACATATCTCCCCCAAATCACCCCTTTCACCTGGACCACGGCAGTAGCTTCTTCAAAAGCCTTCCTGCTTAATACACCCTGTCCCCGGCACATATACAACCATACATATTCCGGAGACTCTTTATTTTATTATTATTATTTTTTTTCAAGTTTACTCTTTTTACACCTCCATTTGGTTATTGATTTCGTCTAGCTGATTTTTAAATTTCAGATATTGTACTTTTTAGTTCTAGAATTTCCATGTGGTTCTTTTATTTTTTTAATTGTGTGTGTATGTGTTTATAAATATTTTTTCTTTACAGTATTTTTAAAATTTTATTTAAATTTGACTTACTTAATGTGAAATACAGTATTGGTTTCAGGAGGAGAATCTAGTGATCCGTCGCTTACATAGCACACCCGGTGCTCATCACAAGTGCCCTCCTTAATACCCAGCCCTCATCTAGCCCACCTCCCCCACCTCTTTCCCTCAGCCTTTTAAAACAAAAACAGATAGTGGCAGATCCCGGGTCAAACCTACCAAAAGTTCCCATTGTAATGGACGACCAACCTGTGCTTCCATTGAGACAAATTCCCTGCCCGCTGGGTCCCATCTCTCTTCCCTTACCCAGGCACCTTCTTCCCGTAATTGTCTCCTCTCATAGGACATCACTTGTCCTTCTCTCCTAGATCCTCCCCATCAGCAAGGCTGTGCCAGGTGGGTTTTTAGCTACCACTGACTGTTCTTCTTGTGTCCACTATATCTTGAAATTGCTGTGCAGATTCATCTTAAATACCATCCCCAGTCACTCTCTAACTTCTGACTCTTTTTTTTAACAGAACACGTCACTATGTAAAATTCATTTATGTGATCACTGTTCATCAGCTTACCTATTTCTTGACCCTATCTTTAGATTTCCAAGCTTTGTGAAACAAGAACTCTTGATCACAGCTACTCCCTGAGCATCTAGAATGGTGACTTCTATCCAGTAGACACAGCGGAAACATCTTGGAATAAATTAATGAATAAGGCAGTAAATGGATAGATCCTGATACTCGTTCCATGTCTTTCCTTTACTATATAGAAAATGCCTTATCTGGGCTATGGGTCTGACTAGTACCCAAACATATTTCTTGGATCTTGCATATTTCCTTCTTATTTTAATATGCATTAGTACCTTCTATTAGTTTATTAAAATTCTTAATAGCAGCTCTATGTACCTCCTACTATTTGATATAAATGCATCATCAACCCTGAATTGTATTACTTTACTCATCCCCATGAATTATTCACTTTATGTCCAAAGAGTTGAATTCACCATCTCCAATTTCCCCTGCAATCAATGATCAACGCCACGGTTTCTTTGAATGCTCTCCGTTACTTTCTGAAATCACTTTAAATTCAAGTTTTATTACCTACATTGTCGCAAACCCTTTTGGCAAATGGCTTGAAAGAAACAAATTCATGTATTTAAATCTATGTACTATCTCTCTTCAAAATCCCACTATTCTTAACCTCCCCAACCTGCCTAACAATTAGATACATCTCTAAATGTGGCTTCAGGCCCCTTTCTTCCTGAGACTACAAAAGCAATTACACTTTTAAAATGCTACTGCAAAAAAACTAATCACAATAAACAGAATGAAATGTCATTCCGAATGACAGGACGGAGCTTTGGAAAACATCAGTATTCACGTGGCAAACCCCAGTTTGTGGAACCCACCAACAGGTTGCACAATTCTCCCTGCAGTGTTGACAAACACAATTGCTGAGGCTACTGGCTGTAATAAGGAGAGCTGGAAAGAGGCTGGGAGAAAGCTCCTAATGATAGTATTTGGAGTTTATTGTCGTCCAATAAAAATAATCGCCTGCTCTGCCTGTAAAGTCACAGCTGACAAAGTCATGTTGTCTCACACGGCCTAGTGCCATCCAGAGATTGGCAGGAGAATCCTGCCTCTCCCCCTCTCTCAGGTTCTGTAGAGAAATGGCACTGTGACTTCTAAGGAGATGAGCCTGTCTTTGACCTAGGATGTGTTCGGGAGCCGATGGGAAAATATTAGAATAGCAATGCCCAGTGTTCTGGGCAGAAGCATCTGGGGTGTTCCTTACAAAAAAAAAAAATAAATAATAATAATAATAAAGTCTGGAGATCTGCTGTACAACATATGCCTGTAGTTGGCAATAGTGTGTTGTGCACTTAAAAATTTAAGAGGGTAGACCTCATGTTAAGTATTCGTATTTAATACACAGGAAAAAGGCCATCAGAAAACAAAAACAAACTAACTAATAAACAAGTCTCCACTTGAGTGAAAAACATTGTTTCTGAAGCAAACTTCTCTCTCTGGAGAGTCCGGGACAAGACATCCTAGCTAAATATCGCAGTGCCCATTTGTGGAGCCAGTCTGGAGAAGACCAAACCCCTAGTCAATGTGTGATGTGGAAAGGCTCAGGGATGCTACCATGGGGTGTTCACAGGCAGGCAGGAAGAACAGGGACTCCTCATCACTCCCTTAAGGGATGACTGACTAAGGGCCTGGTGATGAATTCACGCTGCCGATGGCCTTGGACTTGTTCTCCCAGGAAGTGTTCCCACAACTGAAAGTGGGAATTAGTTTATAGAAAAGTCTGTCTTTAAGACAGACCATGTGTCAGTGCACACTCCTACAGTTCTGGAAGGGGAAGAAACAAGTTCACTGTTTTTCAGGCAGCGACATAGCCGGGTATTCTGGATCTTTGAAATATTCAGTGGTTAAGATACATGTTTACAGTGTCTAGTGCTGCAATAATGTTCCTCAGACATCAAGCGTTCAGGGGATTTCTTCCTAAGTTCCCTCAGGACAGGAGACAATCTCAGACATAGGACTTAGAGTCCCCTCTCCTGTCTCCCAATATCCTAGGCAATCTCTGTAGGCAGCCTCATCCATCTGGTTTAAATATTGAGGTGCTGAGTAGAGGGTGTTTTTGTTGTTGTTGTTGTTGTTTTGTTTTGTTTTGTTTTGTTTTAACCTGAAAATGATTGTCTAGTGATGGGTGCAGGAAAGAACAAAATCTTAACAGTCTACTCTTCCTAATGCTACCCTGAGACACACAGAGGTGTGTCTTAAGTACCTTGGGAAGCTCCGTGGAGATGAATATGTTTAGATTCATAGACAATAGCAAGATCTTGGGCCAAAAAACACTATTGGAAATATTTATGAGATTTCTCTTACACAGGATAAAAGCAACCAGGATTCTAGTGATGAAAGAGGTTATCTGAGGCATTAGCTTTGTAAACAAAAGAAAAGATATCTAGGATGAGGGCATGTGACCTCTCTAGATTACCTGGATTACCGTTATCTTACCAGTAAACTGATCAGCACTCTAGCTGTACACTCATTTCCAAGCCAAGCACCCGCAAGTTAGGTCAGTGGGTCACTGCAAACAGGTGACTTCCAAGGTCGTGGTGGCCCTTCTCAGTCCTCACCCCAGTCCTTGTCCTAGGCCTAGATGACCACTCCTTCCTGGGGTCCCAGATAGCACCCTTCTCTGTTTCTCATCCGCCCTGCCCCCTACTTCCATTGAGCCACCTTGACTCTCTTCCCTCTTTGCTTCTACTTAGGGTCCACTTAGGGGCAGATGCTCCTTTCACTTGCAGCCACAAAGGACTGGGGCCAAAGGAAAAGCAACTCGGCCAAAGAGAAAATGCCAAGACCCAAAGCAGAGACATGGGTCTAAGTGAGGAGCCGGGGTCTGGCTGTGAGACCAGGAAATGGGGGCGGAGAGCAAAATGAGAAGAACAGGGACGGAGGGAACGTGGGTAGACAGGTGATCAGAGTCCGATCAGGCTGTAACTTACAGGTTGTAGGGGATGCATAACACACATTACCTATTCTAGACCTCCTACATTGGGTAGGTGGGCTACGCCCATAAAGGGTCTGGGATACACAGCATGTGTGCCCCAAGATTCTCTTCCAATGCCTCTCTGTTCCCATTTCTTCTCACGGTTTCATCTTCATATACCCAGAAATGCCACGTGCATCTCAATCCAGCATAGCTAACATTGGTCTTTTACTCCAACCTGCTCTCATTTTCAAAATCCCCTGTCCGTTGCCTTAACCCAGGGGTCAGAACACTTCTCTATAAAGGGACAACTAGGAAATGTTTTAGGCTTTGTGGCCCATGCAATCTCTTCACCAGTAGTCAACCCTACCTTCATGGCATGAAAGCAACCATAAGTAATACAGAAATGAACAGTCATGGCTGTGTTCCAGTAAAACTTTATTTACAAAAGTTGTCAACAGGCTCAATTCATCCCAAAGGACAGCAGTTAGCTAAACTTTGCTTAACCATTCACCCAGTGTAAGCTGAACTCCTGAAGGCCATCACGGGTGCTTCCTTCTTTCTTACTATCCAAACCAAACTGAAGACTAAGCCCTATTGATTTTATCCTCCAGATATCACCAAATCCTACCATGCTCCTTATTCTTGCCTCAACTGTTACAATAGCCTCCTGACTAGATTCGCATCTCTCCCTTTCTTTTTTCTTTTAAAGATTTATTCATTGGGGAGTGAGATAGAAAGAGAGAGAGTGAGACTCTCAAGCAGACTCCCCATTGAGCACAGACATGGACAGGCAGCTCAGTCTTACAACCTTGAGACCATGACCTGAGCTGAAACCAAGATTCAGATGGTTAACTGACAACACCACCCAGAAGCCCCTCACACCTCTCCCTTTCAATTTATCTTTTTCTTTTCTAAAAATATGTTGTACATAATTTTTGTATTATTGCCTGAATTAATATTAGCCAACAATGATTTTGGAGCCTGTAAGAGAAACTCAAAACCCTCTTCAAGACCCATGTGTAATCAGGACCCTCAGTCTCCTCTTCTTACAACCTCTTCACCACATCACACATTCCATCTATCCTGGATGTATACATGGCCGGCATCCCATCACATGCCCGCACCTTGCCTGGACTGACTACTCATGTCTTTCCTTCTACCGATGTTCTCCTGCATTCCCCACACTGGTCTAAATGGCTAATTCCAACTCATTAAGACCCACCGTGGATACTCAGTGAACCATCATCCAGCAGAGCTGATCTGTCCTATTTTTCTGCTGCTGTACCTAATGCGTATCTGTCTTAGAGCATTTATCTTATTTTATCACAAATATTTTTATAGGTATCTTACATCCTTTACAGGAAGCACTTAGCAGATCTCCAGCACCAAGTACCTGCTCATTAAATGGCTGCTGATTTAATAAATGAATGAACGAATGAATCAGTCATTGTATCCCAAGTCATATCCATGATGGCTTTACATAGTTGGTGGCATTTTGTTCACTTAAAAATTGATAACTGTGGGGTTTAATTCATCTTGAAATTCCTTATGTACCTTAAATATTTTTTAATATGTTCAGTTAGCCACTGTATAGTACATCATTAGTTTCTGATGTAGTGTTCAATGATTCATTAGCTGCCTGTAACACCCAGCACTCATCATAACATGCGCCCTCCTTAGTACGGCTTTTCAAGCAAGAAGTTGAAAGACGTGATGAGCAAACAATATTCTTTCAAGTTTTTACAACTGTCTCTAGAATATATTCTTAATATGATCATATATCCACTACAAATTTAATTCATAATTTAACTTATATTAAAATATTGTATGTAAAAATATTATTATTATCATTATTACTTGAAAACAATCTGCAAGATATTTTGGCAAGCTTAACTTTATATAGGCTGTAATTTGAAAGTTCAAATTCAACTTTCTTTTTTTTTAATTTTTATTTTTATTCTTTCTTCTTTTTTTTTTTTTTTAATTTTTTCTTCCACTACAACAAGGTTTGGCAAACTTTTCTATAAAAGGCTAAACAGTAATATTTTAGGTTCTGAAAGGCATAGTGTCCCTCTTGCATATTTGTGTGTGTGTGAGTGTGTCTGTGTGTATGCTTTATAACCCTCTAAAATTGTAAAAAACCCATCTTAGTTTGCATGTTATAAAAAACCCTTTTTATTTTTTTTTATTTTTTTAAAGATTTTATTTATTTACTTGACAGATAGAGATCACAAGTAGGAAGAGAGTCAGGCAGAGAGAGAGAGGAAGAGAAGTAAACTCCCCACTGAGCAGAGAGCTGGATGCAGAGCTTGTCCCAGGACCCTGGGATCATAACCTGAGCTGAAGACAGAGGCTTAACCCACTGAGCCACCCAGGTGTCCCTAAAAAAATCTTTTTTAAAGATTTATTTATCTATTTGAGAGAAAGAGCATGCATGAGTGGGGGGAGGGGCAGAGGGAAAGAATCTTCAGACTCCCCACTGATTATAGTGACACAGAGGTTGATCTCAAGACCTATGAGATCGTCACATGAGCCAAAACCAAAAGTCGGACACTTAACGGACGAGCCACCTAGGTACCCCTATAAAAAAAAATTTTAATACATTTTTTAAAAAGCCACTAATTACCAGGTTGGTATAACTCATAAGGTACAGTTTGCCAATCTTGTTCTACAACAATTTGTTTGCATTCTACTAATTATTTCATTTTAGCACATTTTGTCAATTGATTTATTAGATGAGTCTTAAATAAATAAGTAGTACATTCATACCTATATTTACATCAGGTAATGGGAATTCAGTTAAATTCTTTGAGTCTCAGCATTGATTAGCACAAAACTGTATTTATTCTAATTTGGTTTTTGTTTTAGAAAGTAAAAATCAAAAACTTATTGGCCAGTTATCATGGTATGTGAGCAAATATGTAGTCTAAAATGATCCCAGGTTTTAGGAGTAATGGTGTTGGTGAAAAAGATGAGTAATATATCTGAAGAGGTACACAGACATTTCTAACTGACTGTTACATTAACTTCCCAGATGTTCCTTAGGCACCTAACACTGCACTGAAAGTAGAAATATGGGAAGATCAGGGGGACAGAGAGAGTGTGTGCTGTACCATATGATGCAGCATGGTGGAAATATCCAAGAGACAGATGTTGGATTTTTGTCTTTAGACAGAAGACAGGCATGGCTGAAGGTACATTCTTGAGAATCATAAGCATAGAGGGGGTAGTTTAAACCAAGAGAGTGGATGAAAGTACCCAGAAAGAAGGTGTAGGAGAAGAAGAAGAAGAAGAAGAGATATGCATAGGACAATCTTGGCAGAACATGGGAGTGTTCTATTCTTGGTCTCACCATGCAGGGTGTCACCCAAAGCACAGTAAGATAGTCATGGGGGCAATGTCTTTCTCTCTAAAATTAGGAAGTATCTACTACCCCATATGTCCCAAAAATATGTTCTGAAAGTGATATAGAGAAAGGGAACAAATAAAGATAGGAGCAAAGCAATCCAAGACTTGTTTCCCTAAATCCCATTGGAGTTTCTAAAAGCTGAATGGAGTGACAACCACCATTGTCTCTGGGCACCTATTTCAAAAAAGCTTGGACTTATGTAGTTAGAACGTCACCGGTCAAAGGAATCACTTGTCTTTGTAGTTCACACATTTACAGTCTACCTGTAAATAGCTATGCACAAACAAGAATCATAAATTCTCCTTGAAAAGAACTCTACCATTTTTCCCATGGCTTCAGGTATTTCCCGCATTTTCTGCAGCTACATCAAAGTGCAACAGATAGTCTTCAAGTAATTTTTATTTAGATTTTATAATGCATGCTCTTCATTATCACTAGTTTGATGGCTATTAACTTTGTTTCTAGGACGTGGTGTTAGCTTTGGAGAGGTGAGTAGCCACAGTTCATAATTATAGAAGATGCAATATATTTTAAAGAACCAAGGGCTTCAGTGAAAAATTACTTAAACAGCTTTTTCTATAATTGCTAAACTCACCTTCATGACCAACAGTGCACATTATTCATTCCTAAAAGAATGTTTCAGGTTAAGATTGAGTGAAAATGTAAGAGGTGATTAAATTCATGTTCATTCTCAGCCAAAGCTGACAATTTTAGAATTAAAATTTGAATCTTTCTTTGCTTTCAAGGTAGATTGGGTCCTAATACTGCATAATTTTGTAGACTAGTTTTTCCTACCTTTCAAACTACAAAGCGGAATGTTGGCACGCAAAGGTCATCTCGGCCAACCACTTTTTTACAAAACATGGCGCAGTGACATTTGAATTCAACCTTGTGTCTACTGAACTACTCACTAGACTTCCTTTGACAGATCTGAGTATGATGGATGCAGATTTCCATCCAAAAGGTTTGGCTAGGCCTCAGCAGTAATATAACCTTTCTTAAAGGTTATTTTTAACCACTTGCTAAAAATTCCTGAAGGAAAAAAAGTGACGTGCCCTTTAGTAAAATGAATACAATAATATACCTACAATTGATACCACTACAGTGAGTTTGGCGAGTTGCCCAAAAGAGAATCTACTCCTTAATAGCCAGGGGCTGCCCAGTTCTGGCCCAACACCTTGATTGGGAGCCTCAACCAAAGATTATGCAGAAACTGAGCCACACTCTCATTCTGAAACAAAGAGAAAGACAAGGAAATAAAACCTCTAAGGTAGTTCTTGCAAACCCTTCATTATATTGTCAATTAACTCTGATATTGTTTTTATAAAGTCAAATCAAATATAATGCAATGGATTTATTCATTAGGAATCTCATTGACTCTGTGAAGGTTAATCTAACAGTTAAACAATGTGTGGTTTTATTTTCAAAGGATTTTAATATGATTCCATCTCTGAGAGATAAAGTAGAATTAAGAAGTGTAGCAATCAGCACATTGACTGGACCAACAAAATTAGCACCACTCCATTTCAGATAATAGCCTAAAATTATTTCCCAAATAAGACTCCATGTACTTTTATAATTTGTTAGTGATTGGTTAAGAAAAAAGATTGTACAAATATAATTAATCTTCTGGCTCACAGAGTTTCAGTAATGCAGATTTCACTTTGACAGCATCAAAGCCAATAGATTGCCATTTTTAGTTCATAACTAAAAATGTATTATTCCAGGGTTCTCCGGTTATTAAGGTAATAGGAGTAATTAGCAGCAGCGCCATGCTGGCTACACATGGTTTGGACTGGATGTTTCTGGGTTTGGGTGAATGGGTGGCAACTCATCAAAGCCTTCTCCATGAATCCCTATTCCTTCACTGTTGGGCAACCATGGATGGAGACAATTCCAAGAGACTGCTCCAAGGAAGATACAAATCCCCGGGGAAGATTTCCCCCATTCCTTCAAAGCAGAATTAGAAACTGCAGATAGGGCTTTGAGGCAATGTTCAGAGAGGGACAGAAACCCAAACAGTAAAGGAAGAGCTACTGAAAAGGATTACCCTTCTCTGAGATCAACGTCATGATTTTGTCTCAAAGCCATTTAACTGTTTTTCCAATTTCTGCTTTAAAAAAAGAAGTAAACTTCTCTATTGCACTCATTTCCTTCTTAAAAAAGGTTAAGTGTATTTTCTCTCTTACTTTACAAAAAGGGGGATATTTCTTTCAGCCAATTTAACTAGTATAAAAAGCTATAAATCAAATGCCCATGTTTTGAGATGCCTATCACTCAAAAAGAAGCCCTGTTTACCATTTTATTTCAGCTACCTACTCAAATATTAATATTGGTTATGTTTTTCTTACAAATCAATTCACTTTTGGCCTCTGTGAGCACTCTAAGCTTAAGTCTACCTCAGGAAAATTGGTACCATAAAACACATGAGATGTAAGAACCTAATCAAAATTCCACTTTTAAAATCAACGTTTCCAGCTTTATTGATTAGACAATGATACCTAGAAGCGTTAAGATAGAAAACCCTCATGGGAGGTTTGTAAATCAGTTTCCTGTCTCATTCTTTAAATGAATGAATGTAAAACTTTCAAGAGAAGGGGTAAAACAATCAGGACAGGGTGTCTGCTACGTGTCAAAGTACAGAGATACAGTGTGAGTAACGTTTCCATTTTATGGATTTTGTGTCTTTAAATGCACTAAACACTGTCAACATGATTCTACTGTGACATCTTAGTTGGCAAACATATATGCACTTCTGAAATGCCCATTGGGCATTTAAAGCTCCATGAGAATTCCCATGGACACAACATGACCAGAGGTCATATACATGCACTAAAAAAAAATTGACTTAGGTTGAAACAATTCTTCTAAAAAGTAACATTTTAGTAAACATTGAATTTAAAATCTTCTGGATATGATTTTTTAGCCTTTGATGTAGGATAAAATTTCATACTTTACACATTTGAATTTCTCCAGTAAGCATTAAACCACACAGGATTTATAATAGGGATGGGTGAATGAACGGACAGATAAATGGGTAAATACCTCATATTTGCATGACAGGTTATAAGAAAACTGAATTAATAAAAAAATGCCAGGCCCTTCTTCTCAGAGGTGAACATTGAAATAAGAAAAAAAATGAAGGTAAAACCCCTTCTCTTAAGGGATACTCTTATACCTTTAGGTCTGTGGCATTCTTGATTAAGGACTTGAGCCAATGAAGAATTCTAATCAGAAGGAGGGTGGAAGATGGTATAAAAATAAAAAGGAACTAAGAAAAAGACGGGAAATTAGTTTAGAGAATGAGAATGGCCCCAAAATTTTAGGTCCTCTGTATAGCTAGTTGAAACTTTTTTTTTTTTTTAAGATTTTATTTATTTGTTTGAGACAGAGAGAGATAGTGAGAGGGAGCACAAGCAAGGGGGGTGGGGGAAGGAAGAATCAGTCTCCCTGCTGACCCGGTTCCTCCAGGACCCCTGGACCATGACTAACCAACTGAGCCACCCAGGCACCCCTACTTGAAACTTTATAATAGAGACAATCTAAAGAAAATGGAATTTGTGATAGATTTTATTGGCATTTTTCAAGATACAATTTTAGCGATAGAATAGAGAAAAGATCGTTTGGATGCAAAATGTTGAAACATGATACAAAGATGGCAACAAGGGAATGGAGAGTAGAGTCTAGGCCTGCAGAGCATTTCTTTGCCCCAAAGGCTAGGTCTTGAAGACCAATGAAAGGACATGGATGGCAGAAGGGAAGGGGCTGGCAAAGACCAGCATCTCCAGCTTGGGAGAAGGGAGGTATGGTGAGATCATCAATGGAGAATTCAGGAGAAAGGGCAACTAATTTAGTTGGAGAACTTAGTATAATTTTTCAAATGCTAATTCCATAGTAGGTGTGACACATTCGAGAAAAGGAATGCCTTGTGATTTCTGGAAGCCTAAGTCTGTCATTCCAAAGAGAGGCTGCAATTGTTTATTTATGAAGCACCACCAAAGTCAAAACTTGAAGAACAGAAGAAAAGGAAAGGGACCGCTAACATTTATTAGCAAAAGAAGATCCAAAACAGGGTTAAAAAAAAAAAATCAGAATCCTAATAAGAGAATCAGGATAGGCTGGGGTTCTGGAAGCCAAAGGAAAAGTGGGTTTTTAAGAAATAGGAAGGAAATAGTTAAGTCAAACACTATTGTGTTTTAGGGGAAAAAATCAAGAACAGTGTTAGTACAATATAGAAAGTCAGTGTTACTAAATAAGGCAGTTTCAACGTGTTTAGTGGGGGGAGTTTGAGTGTAACATGCTGGACAAGGAAAGCAGAAGTTACTTTGTTAATTCATGTATTCATTCAGCTGATCCTTAGATATTTATTAACCATCTATTACATGCCAAACACATTTCAAGACACTGGGGATGTTGCAATGGACAAAATAAGCACATTTTTGCTTACATTCTGGTAAGGAGACCATCCTTCCAAAAGATTCATCATGAGGAGTGGGAAGAATGAGCTATTGCTTGAATAGGGAAGCAGAGTAAGGGGAAAGCTTTTCAGGACAAAGAAAACCTAAGGGACCTGTGGCCTGAAGGAAGGAGAGGTTGGAAGGTAAAGGAGAAGAGATACCAAAGAAACCCAACAATAAACAGGAGCCCAAGGGCTGCGGGAGAGGCAGGTGGCCTCCAAGCCTACAGTAAAGGTTCCTTTGGTACCAATAATCCTCCGTCTCTGGTCACTGAAAATCCCCAAAGCCAAATACTTGAGGGGACCGGAAATTTAGGGAAGGCATTATAGCTGTTCAATGATGCTGGCGTTGCTAAGTGTAAGACATCACCCAGATGACGGGCCAGATCTATATGACTGGCTGCCACACAAACCTCCAAGAAAAGGGCACTTCAGACCCAAGGAGAACTCAGGAAGTGTCTCTGGTTGACCTTGATCTCCAAGACCACACACCAGCTCTGGGCCCAGAATCCCACACTGAAGGAAACTGCATCCCAGAATCACCTACCCCTTAATTTTAAAGCCTTTAAGTGGAATTTCTAGTGAAGAGTTTAGTGCACAGGGGAGACCATGAAATCTTAAACTGATTTGAATGGTCTAGAAAACTCCTAGTAGTGGTAAGTACAACACAAGCAGGACCCGAGTGCTTTAGCCAAACCATACATCACCTACCTTCCTCAACACTTTACATTAACGAGAGACATATTGTGGTGGTGGTATTCTCAGACGAGTGGCTGAGCTAATTACACTCCCTAGAACACAGTATGCCATGTTCATCAATGGTTACAGAGTTCCTCTGGAGTTTCACTTTGTTTTCTTTTCTTCCTCTTTGTGCTCAGCTGAATTCTACACTTCCCAACAGATACATACCTCCTGCAATGTGTTTGAAATAGATCCTTAAATATGTGTGTATCCTTGTAAAACCATAGTCCTCTGTTTGTGTTGTTGATTTACATAAGGAGTATTTGCAATAAATCCCCCACTGTTTCCTCTCTTTTCATCTCAGCATTAGGTTTTAAAAATCCATGCATGTTGTTGAATGTACAGTCTGTCAGTATAATGCAAATTAGCTTATGTACAAACGGTAAAGAGGAGAATGATGTAGGATTACAAAGTTACACTGCTTCACAAGCTATTTTCCCAGCTTTAGAATGTTTACAAACACTAATAAAGAGCCTCTGATCACAAAGAACACAAACCCAGCTGAATGGTGCAAGCAGGGCGGACGGCATTGGTGTTCTCAACGCCTGCTTAGTCCACATCCTCTTGTCTTCCTTGACCACCTACCCACTTGGAAGGCTTTATATGTGCTTCTCTTCAGTCTTTTGTGCTTTTTGCTATTTTCTCCAAATTCAGCAGGCTGAACACTTCTTTACACTCCCTTCCGCCTGCTACATTCAAATTATGGTGATAACCCTTTCTATGTGCCTCGGTATTTTTTATGCATTAGGAATTTGATGTTTTTAACTGTTAATGCATCCATTAGAATAATTATTGTTCTTTTCAGTATTTTCATAGTGTACTGCATAAGTTTGGAGTGACTTGCCCCAACCCTATTTTTCCCATTAGGGCTGTTAATGTTAGGGCACAGTTTTGCCAAACACGAGATTTTCAGTTTTCAAATATCATTTAGTAGAAGGAAAGGGGCATACATGTAAGCCACCTACGTTACAAGTTGAGTTACTTATGCTCTTCAGTATTTACTAACCCATTGTCTTAATAATGAATATTGGGGCCATCTCTAACATTGCAAATAATTCCATCAATAGCTAAGTGTAATACACTTAAAGTAGACAATCCCTAGTCTCAAGGAATGTTTTTAGTTGGGAAGAAAGAATAAATTTATAAAACGATGAATAAAAATAGTAGAAAATGATGTATGCTAGTTCCAGGTGAGTGATACAGCAAAACAATAGAAAGTAAAGGAAATATTCCATTAATGGTTTTAGCAAAATTGATTCTTTTGATAGATTTCATTATTGAGATATTCATTCACTACCCCTTTCTCATTGGACTCATTTCCATCAGGCCTATCTCTGAAAAAAGATAATACTTCTCACTCATGGTTATCAGTGTTGATCAGATCATTTGCATTGTCTAAGAAAGGTGACAGGACATGATTGGGCCACAGCAGAGGAGAAGCTTTAATAGTCAAGGTATAATTCTCTCACCTCTCTTTCTTTTCTTTGGCACATCACAGATAAAGCCTGATCCTTCAGGATCTAGAATAAAAAAAGACATGGAGCAGAGTCTTAGCTAAACTGAGACGTTATAAGCCACTGACATGTGGGGTTCTTTGTTACTGCAGCTGAAACTTGAACTGACTAATGGAACTATTAATTTGGGATAGAAGGGGAAGAAGTTAAATCCTTGCTTTTCACTATAAGTTAATTGAGGAAAAAAGTATAAAAGCATGAGGGAAAATGGAGTAATTTTTTGATATATCTGAGTACTGATAGACTTTATAAATAAGGTATACAATCCAATAGCCATAAAGTGTGACATTTTGAGCTATGTAAAAATTTAATATGCAACAACACATATAATTACACAGCCTGGGAGAACATTTTGATTGAGAATATATATATATATATATATATATCAAGCAAGTGACCTATAGCTATAATGCAAATATGGATTTCAATCCAAAGCAATACAAAAAAATAATAAATTCAAAAAGTGGGCAAAAGCAATACAAAAAGAAAAAAATCAAATGGCCATAGAACATAGGAAGACATGCTCGAACTTAATAACAAGGAAAGGGAAGCAAATTAAAACAATGAGGTAGTATTTTTTTTAGCCCTCAGATGCCTTCCATCTGGGAAGGACCCTGCTTTGATAGTGGTTGTCTCTCAAAAGGAGAGGAGTCCCAGGAAAGAAACAAATGCAGCCCGCAACTCCCTTATTTTCTGTGGCATTTTATTGTTCACGTGGATGTATACTGTTTGGGCAACTGGATTTCATGCATAAATCTCATGGAAAATTCATCATAGAACAATATGAATGATCAAGAGAGGTTTCATAGTACAAGGGACATTTAGCTTGAGGGATAACAAGGACTTAGGGCAGTGGTTCTCAACTACTAGAAACGTTGCCCACTAGGGGACTTCTGGAGATGTCTGGAGATATTTTTCAAAGGGAGAATGGCCTGAGCAAAGGCATGGGCGAGAGAATGTCAACAGTGTAAACACCGATTAAACTAGTTATACTGGAGCAAAGGGCTCAGGTATTCTCAGAGGGCCATTCAACACACCACTAAGACACTCCTAAGAATTTTATGCTCTTCAGGGGATGAAGCAGAGGGAAATGAGAAAAACAGCATTAAAGCTGCTTTGGTTGACTTGCATTACTTCAGACTTATTCCATTTGACTTTATACTCCATGATTATTTAAAAGTTTTCCATTTTAATCAAGACTATTTACTGCATTTTAGAAGTCTGTTCTTCATAAAATAATACCACATGTACATAATGACATTTTGAATGTTCAATTTGATGCTTTTTTTAAAAACATGAGTTCCACAAAATAATAATAATAATAATTAGCAAATGCTCAGTTCTAGCTGATAAACTAGGAAAGCCCGGCATGAGGGAGAAAATAACTAAGAGAATAAAGCACTCATTTTTAATGAAATCTCTGGCACAGAGTGTCAAAAATATACTCTGGCAAGAATTGCCATGCAGAAGGTGAACCTAGGAATCCCTGCATCCAAAGCTATTGGTCAGGAGATAAATCACCCTCCTTACTCAAACTCCAGTGGATATCCTTGCAATTGCAGTACCTCCAAGAACAAGGGTTTTGTCCACATTCTCTACACAGTTCTACTAGATTAACTGTGACATGACTTCCTCCGGCAAACATCTTTTCAGTCCTGCTGCACATGAATGATTTGGTAGTGAGAAAGGGATCCTTTGGCCATATTCATTTTTTTTTTTTTAATGATTTAACCGGGGTTGTCAGTATATAGAGCATGAGGTACAACTGTTTACATTTTACCAAGATGTATCTGGGCCATACGATGACTCTCCCAAGATTTCAATTCCCAATTACCTAGCTTACTGGGGATAGAGTCCAAAAAGCCCTTTTGATTTACCAGTGTGCGCCTGTAGTTTGACAGGATGCACCAATAAATCGCAAGGTCTGGGCTAACCTGGCAGATACTCTAAGCGAATGCATCACAATAGTCTAGTGGGACCATTTGAAACATCTTCAGTAACTGGAGAAAGAAAGAAGAGACATCCATCTCCCTTAGCTTAGGCAGCTACAAATGCCTGGGTCCTTAGCGAAGTGGAGCAGAGCATTGTGTTAACGAGACCAAGGTCACAGATCTGCTGATTGCTGTGTGGCCCACTTAATTCTCTTCTGTTACATGACCACAGTACATACATAAGTAAAACTCCTTGCACTCCATGGGACCCAATGGGAAATTGTAAATGGAATAAAACAAAAGCAGGACAAAGAGGATCATAATCCCTTCTTATGGATTAGGAATGATGAATGCAGAGAACTCCATTAACTAATCACTTTTGACATAGCATTTCCTGAATGTTTTCCTGCAAATCTGCATTCAAATTAAAGGTAATCACTTTGTTGAAAAAGGACACTTTTGTAAAAAACGGACATTTGAGTGAAAATTAAGTGTCCAACTTTTGTGCTACCAGGAAGATGAGTGACTTTTGAATGATCTTTTTTCTTTATCATCTGCTTTTCTTATCATCATAGGAATAAACTAAAATGGAAATTGCGATTTAGAAAGAAAGGAGAGAAATCCTACGAACTGTAGGTTGTATGCCCCCTCCATTGGTTCTCTTCTTGGTGAAGAGATGGTGAATGAACATAGTCACCCTGCCACCGAATCTCTCCCACCAAAAATTCCTATTTAGCACTCTCACACCTTGCCTCTCCAAGTGCAATTCATGAACCAACAGTCTCAGCATCACTTGGGAATTTGTTAGAAGTGCAGGACATCAGGCTCTTCCCAGACATATTGATTCAAAATCTGCATGTTGATAAGGTGCCCAGGCAACTCATATGACCATGAGAGCTGGAAAACACAGTCCTAATGGAGATCTGGGAAATGACAGCCACTGTAGCTCATACAGGTCACATCTGTAGGGTCACCTGTCCTCAGCAGCCATTCCTTGATGTGCTAGTCACCTGCTTTACAAGGCTGACAGCACCTGGAGTTGTTTTGTCATTGACTTGTTTGATGAGAATCCTTTTCAGAACTCATTGACATTTCACGTGGTGTCCCAGTCATGGAGATGTCTAAAAGATCAGCATGTGAGAGCAACCAACAAAGCTTTCTCAGCTCATGTTCCTTCACATCTGAGTGAAAATCAAAGGCAGACATTGAATACAAATATGACTTACTACGTAGATGTTGACGAACCAGTTAAATATGAATGGCTTACCTGTAGTACCATCAAAAGTGGCCACATTGTACATGCTCGCCATTTGAACCTGCTGTGCTGTGGAAAACATCATTTTGTGATTGAACTTGTTAGCTAATAAAAATAGTAATTATGGAAATAACATATTCTTCGATGACCTCATGTGCAAGTAACCCTTTTCAAAAATTTAGAACCAGTGATTACATATGGGACACAGGAAAGCCCATTGGGTGAATTTTTTTTTCCAGTTCTACTATTATTTTTTTTATTTAGTTTTTTTTTTCAACATAACAGTATTCATTATTTTTGCACCATACCCAGTGCTCCATGCAATCCGTGCCCTTTATAATACCCCCACCTCCCACCCCCTGCCCCTTCAAAACCCTCAGATTGTTTTCCAGAGTCCATAGTCTCTCATGGTTCACCTCCCCTTTCAATTTCCCCCAACTCCCTTCTCCTCTCCATCTCCCCATGTCCTCCATGCTATTTGTTATGCTCCACAAATAAGTGAAACCGTATGATAATTGACTCTCTCTGCTTGACTTATTTCACTCAGCATAATCTCTTCTAATCCCATCCATGTTGCTACAAAAGTTGGGTATTCATCCTTTCTGATGGAGGCATCATACTCCATAGTGTATATGGACCACATCTTCCTTATCCATTCGTCCGTTGAAGGGCATCTTGGTTCTTTCCACAGTTTGGCGACCGTGGCCATTGCTGCTATAAACATTGGAGTACAGATGGCCCTTCTTTTCACTACATCTGTATCTTTGGGGTAAATGCCCAGTAGTGCAACTGCAGGGTCATAGGGAAGCTTTACTTTTAATTTCTTGAGGAATCTCCACACTGTTCTCCATAGAGGCTGCACCAACTTGCACTCCCACCAACAGTGTAAGAGGGTTCCCCTTTCTCCACATCCCTTCCAACACATGTTGTTTCCTGTCTTGCTAATTTTGGCCATTCTAACTGATGTAAGGTGATATCTCAATGTGGTTTTAATTTGAATCTCCTGAGGGCTAGTGATGATGAACATTTTTTCATGTGTCTGATAGCCATTTGTATGTCTTCATTGGAGAAGTGTCTGCCATTGAATTTTTTTAACAAAAAAGCCCATCTTTTTAATAAACTGTTATGTAAAGAATCTGTTTTTTAAAATGTGTCAAGTATTTCTACATTTTAAAACCTACACCCAAGAATGAGACAACTCTTAGGGAAAGGTATCAAGGTTCACTAGGTCAAGGGCATTGAACATAGAATTCAATATTTACACTCAGTACCTTTGTCTCAGTATTTAATAAAGTAGATGTAAACAGTTAAATGTGACTTACCTTTGTGACGCACATTTTTAACTTAAAATGCTGAAAGTATAGAACACGTTTCTAACCTGAATTCTGACTCTCTGGCTCTCTGTCCTCCAGTTTTTTAACAGTGTTATGCTGTGCTATGTCTTTTTCAGAGACCACAATATTAGGAACAAAGGTCATAAAAAATAACAAGTGTGATTTCTTTGATCTGACAGCAATCAGTCAAGCTGATTTTGTTTTTTTCTTCTTGGGTGGTTGTCTATTGCAAATTGTCCTTTGTTAGGAAGACAGATTTCTCTATGTCCGCTCCTCTGCTTGGGCTTGGCCCTGTCTTGGGGCCAGACATCTGACCATTGTGTATTGGGATATGAGTATGTATGCACCAAAGCTGCAAGCTTCCGGGGCATGGAGAGTGGCCCCCGTGGCGCCAGGATGGAAGTGCTTACTGAATAAATAAGCAAATGGGTTACCATGAAAGCAGGCTAACAATTCAACTGGCAGGCTCACACTTCAGACCAGCCAGCCACACTCATGCTCCGCCTTCATCTTTTTTGCCACAGGCCACCAGCACACATTCTGTAGCAATTTTCAAAAACATTTTTGGAGCAGGCTTATGTCTCTTCTGATTTGGCAGACACGCTGTATATCTACTGCGATGAAAGAACATTGTCATTAAGCCCACAAACCCCTGACAGCTGGAAAAGGAATTCCAAAGTGGAAATGCCCACTTGTGACCCTTTCTCATCAAAAGACGAGAACTAACTAATTTTTTAGGGAAATTAAGGGAAAGAGATATAAACTGGACTGACCTTGTACTGGTTATAGCAACCTGTAAACCAAATGCCTGTGTTGAGGAGAAGGCCTGAAAATATTCAAGCAGATTCAGACTTTCTCCAGGAAAATGCATTGACATAACTTTAGTGAGGTTGATTTTTGGTCTTGGACCTCTGATATCATTTCAATCTAAATCTCCTGAAATAAAAGACTTCTTTAAGCATCTTGGTCCTTGACCTCATAGGAACTTGGAGGGCAAGCATACATGTCCCTGAGATTCATCTCTTTTCAATATGCAGGCAAAAAGCTATCAAGTTTAGACCTTTGGAATTTATCTACACTGTTTAGTTTTAAGAGCCACCAGGTTAGACAGAAGTTAGCGGCTGGAAAACCCCCTTCCAGCAGGCTCTCAAAGTGCACTTACAAGCTGACTTAATACATCTGCTGAAGTAAACCTCTTATCCTCATTTTGCTTTTCTCCCCAGACCAAGTGTTGGGGCATTTCAAGTCTACTGGAGGTGGAAAAAGAGAAGTCAAGGTAAAGTTTATAAAAAGCATCCATTCAAGTTTTGAAAATGGATGGTACTTCCAGGAAGGAATGGACTAGAATTACCATTGTTGTATTGGTTATTCAAATTTTACATTGGAAAAAAAAAAGTGTTTTAAGACTTTTGGTATAATTTCTCACTCATGTCAATAATGAATATAAATACATTTGGTTAGAAAAGAAACCCAAATCACAGGCGCCGGCCTGCTATACAAAGTTATTTTTGCCTGATAATGCCACCTCGAATTGAATTACTGTCTACCGACAGACCCCATTTATAGACTTTATCCAAGAGTGACAGGACAGCTCTCACACATGCATTTATTTCTTTAGATTTATATCACCAAGGCCTCTGGGCAAATACACAGACAGAAAGTTCATGCACAGCCTTTCCAACAACCTTTCTCAGTGACATTCCAGAAATGACTACAGTAAAATCAGTCTTGTCAACAAATTGGAGCTTCAGTGTTTAATTTATATCAAAACCATCCATTTTCACTTGGTTTCATGTAATACCATTCACTAATCTTGGTGATAGATATTTACACAGTATTCTAACAAATAATTGTGGGAAAGAATCTATCCATTACCCACCTATGCTGAAAATCCAGCATTTGCTATTGTACATGTCTAAAAACTTGTATTATATCCAACTACAGAATCAATACAAAGGCCTTCAATCCTATTAATATTTAACACAATCATTATTTTAAAGACAGTATTTAGGAATAGGTGTATTCTATAAGTATATTGTGGAATATTTAGCAAACATCCTTTCATGACATTCTTTTTAACTTGACTAAAATGTTGATCTATAATACAAGTCATATAGTACATAATTTTGATTTGTTGGTATTAATCAATCCTCTTATTTTAATGGGAAATTTTTAAATCGCACATTTCAAGTATGATGTAAATGTCAAAAATGATGTTCCATGAAACAGATGTTGTGAAATGAAGCTTTATCTTCTCAACACCCATAAAAAGTGAAATTTAAGCCCTTACTATCTTTGTGATGCCTCAGACACATAAATACAACTGTAGAGCTGGAAGACACATCTCAAATTCATACTCAATTCAATATCATCATTTAAAACATTAGGTCTAAGAGCCGGAGATGTTCATGGACTTTCTCAAGGTCACAGGAGTAGTCAGAGACAGATTGGGACTTCAGTACCCCAGCCAGTCTTCATGTGCTTCCCTTCTCAGAATTTGGCACTTGACCCTGCTACAGTGATGTCTTTCTAAAGATGCACACACCTGGCTCCAATCCTGTTAGTCTACTGGAAAGAAAAGAAGAGGCACAGAGGCCCTCTCATTGTCCAGTGTTAACGTTTTTCAGAGACAAGACAAGTCCATGCTCTGTTAAGCCAGATGGGCTGAGAGGGGACTGAAGCAGACTTAGATATTTAACTATTAACCTAGGTATGGAGTCACTTTGATGAAATATTAAAATATTGACATCTTCCTGGGAAAATGTGAAGGAGGATTCGAGCTTCTGATTTTCCTGAGTCCTGTGATGTCTGTGGGAACGTTTCAGAATCTGGGCACAGGAATGAGTTATCCAGAAATCCAGTTAATTGGCAAAATAAATAAATAAATAAGAAAATAAAAACAATAATAATAATAAACCAACACATTTGTGACTTATGGAGGGTATGGGACAGAGAAAAAGCAAAGTTAGGCAGGTGCTCTATGCATACATCAATCTTTCCAATGAACCAGCACTTTATTAAATAAAGAAAAATCATTCAAAATCTCCTTTGGAGCATCTTCTCTGTACCTCCAGTGCCTAAAACAATGCCTGACATTTAGTAAGTTTATTGAATGAACTACTCATTGATGTCCCTTCCATAAGTAATAAACCTATCAGTACAAGAAAACAGTTGCAATGTGACTTTAGGCAAAGGCTGGCTGGTTTCTGGGGTTTTGCTTTATGACTGGTAACTCAACTGAGATGAGAAAGTCCAGAACCAGGTACAAGGTCAGCAGGATTGGAAGGCTGTCTGGGATGTTTATATTCGGAAATCAACAAAACTAAGCATCATTAATAATTTGAACACAACCCAAAACCAGAGGTAAAAGAAAGAAATAATTTCCAGGTGATTGGCACTGGTCTCTGAAAAAATGCATGGGTATCTGGAGATTTTATTGGAGGAAGAAGGAGACATAATCCCTTTCCCTGTTCTGCAGATACACATGTATTTAGATATAATGGATGCATTAAATATTCTAGATGTTTCATCTGTTTTCTTTTTCTGTTGTTAAACTGAACAGTGCTAAAGTTGAGTTGTGTGAATCATTAAAATTCTCTCTCCAGCTCTATATCCAGATATGGCTTAAGAACAAAAAGACAAAATTGTAATGGATAAGAAGCAAAGGTTCAGAACAGGGCTTCAGTGGTGTTGGCCATGGATCCTTCTGGCAAATCCAGTGAACTACTTTCATAGCAGTGCTTTAAGTGTATAAAATATACACATATATAAAATAAACAAAAATATTTAATATAAATATAAAGGTAATACAGGTAATTAGTATAAAATACTGAGAAGTACAAAGGAAACAAATTATATTGAAATGCACTTAGAAAAACCTGTGTTTTTTTGTGGGTGATACAGTCTACAGACCCTATAGATAATCCTGTGATTGCACTCATATTAAAGAAAATGTTCAACTTTATTCAGAGGTGAATCAACACAAACACGCAGTTTTTTCCCATCCAAGTTCATGCAATCCCTAAATTCTTCCCACAAATTTTTGAGGACCTGGAGATCCAGATTAAGAATCCCCGATTTGGAGTAAGACAAATCGTAAGTTGGAAATCTAGCTCTGCCATGGATGATTTCTGTAAAAAGGGTAGGCTACTTAGTTTCTAAGAGCTCCATAAATAGGGAGGCATAAGTACACATCACGCGGACGCGGAGCTGTTGAGAGAAATAAGGTGTGTGACATGGTTAGCACTCTTCCTGGCACATATTAAACTCTCATTATGCTTTCGATATCCAGTGGGACAATCTTCCCTGCCTGATAGTATGGTCTTTTCCAGTAAGTTCCAAGTAAGCATATTATCTTCCTTCTCTGTTGCTAAGGATTGCATTTCTCTTCATCTTTAGCAGCTTGATTCACAACCAAAAGAAAAGCAGTGCTGAAGGGATCAAAGTCCACAACTGATTCTAGAAGAGCCCTAATATAAACTTTGCTAAACCGGAAATTAAAAGAATGCTTCATAAATTAAACAAAATAAAAAGTAAGCTTTCACATATCCAAATTCACACAGTCAGGGTGGAGGTGGGCATTGAATTTAGGGCCCTCAATCCCTTAGGTGAATAAGCCAATATGGCGCCTCCAACAACATGCATACCAATTTTGAATGTGCTGATCTTATCAAGTAGGTATTTGTACTTAATTGACCCAAAACTCTTTAGTTTCAGAAAAGCTAAGAAGAAGAAACTCTTTGGGTTGGTGATTTAGTTTTAGTAGGGAGACTTCCTTTTCTAGAATGTATAACCAGGGGAGCCTGGGTGACTCAGTGGGTTAAAGCCTCTGCCTTCAGCTCAGGTCATGATCCCAGGGTCCTGGCATCAAGCCCCGCATCGGGCTCTCTGCTCAGTGGGGAGCCTGCTTCCCTCTCTCTCTGCCTGCTTCTCTGTGATCTCCATCTGTCAAACGTCGTTTTTATGGCCACGAATTATTCAAATCTTACTTGTGTGCTCCTTTATAATATTTTTCATACTTTCGAGACTGTTCAAATATTACATTCACATATATATGAGGATGTGTGTGTGTACAAAGACACACATACACTTTTATAGATAGAGATATAGCTGGCTTCCTAAAAGCAACCTCAGCACATGTCTATGTGTATGTTTATCTTAAGGCTCTAATATATTATATAATATAATATAATATAATACATTGTACATATCAACTTTATATAATCTCCTTCTACCTAGCCTTCTCAATAAAGAGCTACAACTCTACAAAACATTAATGATAAATGTAGATTTTTCTGAAAATAATGATGGGAAGACAGCCCTTACAAGAATCCCAAAACAAAAAATTCTTAGATCTCTTCTCTCCTCTAAAGTAACCCCCAGCCCACCTTCCTTCTCTCCCTACCTCCCGTGGGCTCTAAAGGCCACTGATATATTCTGAGTGCTTTAGATTTCAAATGTCGTTCAACACAACAAAGATCAGTTCAGGCTCGGTCTCCTTTTGAAGCGGCCGAAGGGCTATCTGAGACAACTCCAGTGGGACACTGTACGGTTCAGTCCCACCCCTACTCCAAAGCGTTAATATAAGGTTCAGTCAACCTGCACCCCCCCAAAAAAAGAAAGAAATTAAAAAGCATGTGTCACATTGGTCGGAGGGGAATCTGAGACTAAGAAAATACAATTTATTGGCTTTTTGCCCATTGAGAATATTACCAAACACCAAATTTCCGAAACTAACTGATACTTGTCATCAGTACTTCCATTTAGCTATCATCTTAGCCTTTAGACACACAAGAGTGATTCAGATCATTTAATCAAGCACGTTTTGAAGACTATTATGTCAGTCATTCATATTCAACAACTGCTTATTGGTGTCAGCTACAGCGTTAGATTCCGGAGGCTGCAAACAAGAATGAAAAATAGTCTCTATTTTAGAAAGCTTATAGTTTAATGTGCAACACATTAAGCATACTCAGGATTCGAAAAAATGAGCCTTGGTTTCTCAACACTGGAAAGTAGACTTCTGGAACTAAGAGTGCTTGTTTCTCTGGTTAAATATATATATATATATATATATATATATATATATATATATA